>NC_056706.1:1955872-1963372 GCF_018831695.1 Puntigrus tetrazona | reverse complement strand
CTCGAGGAGCACTTTGTGTCTTCACATCGTGTGTTGAGATCTGCATGCTCTAGCGCCCTGACTTTCACCCAGACTCTCGTTCACGCCGGCTCTACCGTGACGTTGGCGCTCAGGAATTCGTTGCTCTGCCGTGTGTAAATCCTCACTTATCTGCAGAGGCACGAGACGGCGCCGCACGGGGGATACCGGGCTTCGGACCGGCTTCTAATCTCAAAACCTCCTCGGGCTTTTATTAGGAGGAGGGTTAACGGTGCATGTTTGCAGTCAGCACATTCATACGCTCTAATGCTTACGGTGTGGTTCCCTGTTGGTTTAAGTCAGATTCCTCAAAGGCTGCTCACGGCTCACCAGGTCCGCTCGACGCGTTACTAGCTGCTTTTGCGTCTCTTATCCCGCGCTCGTTGGGCCCACGAGTTTATCGAGCGCTCACAGATGGACAGACGCAGGACAGATAGGCAGACTCTTAATGAGAACGCTGCGTGCGTCTCTCCTCTTCTGCGTACGGTGACTCAGCTGCACTCCTCTACGAGCTTTTCGACTCACTCATCACGTTTGCTGTAATCTATTCCCCTATTCTTCCCTCCCACATGTCTTTCTGTTTGCTTGACAATGGAGCACTGTTCAGCCTTTGGGGCCACAAGTAAGGATCGGTCTGTAAGCGGACGACAAATGTTGCATGTTTTCGCATCGCAACAGTGCAACCACTCGCTTTCCGGTTACTTTAAGTTTTTATTTTGCCCCTCTATTGATTTTTATGCCTAAAATGCACTAGAATCAAGACAAATAGATGTCAAATGTTCACCTTTTGAAGGTTCTGTATGTCGCGCGATGTCTTTTATTGGAAGGTGCTTTGATATTTTTGACGGTAATCTAAAAAAAATACTGCATCAATACTGTAAGTGAGATGTTTGAGGAGGTCGAAGACGTTTGCAGGTAAAAACTCGGTCGAAGGGAAAACGCACTCAGGATGAAGAGCTTTGAAGGAGGATGTACTCTTCAGGTTGAAGTTTGTAGGCAAAAATGCTCAAGCTTCAAGGCGTTTTAATACAAAAAAATGAATTTGAGATTGAAGTAGCGTGAAGAAGTTTGAAGATAGAAATACTGTTTGAGATTCAAGATTTGAGGCTGAAGCTTGAAGAGAAAATACTTCTGGAAGACAGGAATAAAAGAACTTGGAAGACAGGATCGACATAAAAGTTTACCGACAAAAAGTGCTCAAGTTGCGTTTGAAAAGTCAAAAATACTCTTAAGCTTGCGACCGAAGAGGCTAGATGACAAAATACTCGAGTTCGAGGTTTAACTTTAAAGATATAAATGCTCCTGAGACGTTTGTTTTGCTCTTAAGATTAAGGAAGTTTGCCTTCGGAAATCCACGGGTTTGAGATCGAAGAAGGTTGTAGACAGAATGCTCGTGGAATGAGGTTGTTTCCAGCCCGTGGTTTTACACGCATGTGACTCAGAAAGAGAGAGTGCGCACTGACTCACGAGAGCCGCTTCGCGTCGTGAATGAGGTCAAATATTAAGGATGCCAAAGACGGAAAAGGAAGGAAAAGGGAGTCTGAGGGAGAAAGAAAAGCGGGTGAGGTTTCGCAGCAGCGTCCTTCTGCAGACGCTCGGCTCGGCATCAGGTCAGACAAATCCTCGTGTGTTATTGTCTGTGAGCGTGTGTGTGTGTGTGTGTGTGCTGGATTTGTGGTTTATGTGTGTTTAACGACATGTGTACGACAGAGGCAAGGTGGTTCGTGAGGACACTGCCAATGCCTCACAATTCAAAAGGCGTAACAAAAAACATACTAAATGGTGTTTTTTTGAAACTCAACAAATGCATAAAGTTTCCTGTAAGGGGTAGGTTTATGTTTAGGACGATAACACACGCAGTCTGTACGGTATATAAAAAACATTACGACTTTGGAGAGTCCTCATAAACCGCTAATGTCAATGTGTGTGTGTCGTGGAGGGGCTTCTCTCTCATGGGTGTGTGTGTGTGTGTGTGTGTTTTCTCTCGTGTCAGCTGGCTCCATATGTTTCCTGCACAACATGCTCCCTGTAACGCCTCACGCCCATAATGAACATGCAACTAACCGCTGCATTAAGCAGAGACTTTATGTGCGTGTGTTTTTGTGTTTGAGTTTAACTTAATGGCAGATGTGACAGGAACGTGATGAGAAATGAGTTTATACTGATATATCCGAGTCTTCCTCTCAGCCTTTTAGTGTCTTAGCAAATGTGATGCGCATCGGAATGTGCATCGAAATGCATGTGAAATTGTTTTTGTCTAAAGAAACATCTCCACGCACAAGGAGAAGTTTTTACACATATTGCAATTTTATAGAAATCAACAGGTGTGTTCCTATTATTCACTCTTCGGGGGATTTCCAACTTTAAGCCAGTTATGACTCAATCATAATTATTAAAATGTATAACCGTTGCACCGAATAATGCTGGATAAACTGGTTAGATCGCAGTCTAGTAGACACAGTGTTCATTGTTCTGTTCTTGCACGCGTTTTTGAGATTTTGCTCTTGAAATCTTTTTTTTGTTGCATGTATTTCATTGACAGTGTGTTTTAAAATGATACGTTACTATTAAAGTCGTTTTTTCATGTTAATTTATTGTTAGCTGGTTAGACAGACATGGTGTGCCTCAGAAATGCTTGTTTTCTCAAGTCACACACGAAAACTGTATCATCTGTGTTTACAAGGTACTGCAGCCAGCAGGAAGAGACCCATAGACTTCCTGTCCAGCTTCAATACACACACACACACACACACACACACACACACACACACACTAAAACAATGGTTCAAAGAAAGCGTGTGTGTGATGTGGCGGTTCATGACTAATTTCTTTTCAGAAGCAGAAACTCTTTTCCTTGTTAAAATGTCTGTTCCACACGGGACTCTCTCAGTGTCAGACAAAAGAAAAACAGATCATGAAGCCGTTAAACCCTTTCTTTATTTAGACTAAAAATGCCCACACATTACCACAAAACTTTGTTTCAAAGTGGAAACAGATTGTCAATTGCATTTCTGCTGATGCCATGACACATTTTTGTGTAATAAAAACCGGTGTAATGCATCACTTTATAGTTTTACATTTTCCATTTTTAGTTTTAAAGGCTGTTTTTGTCATTTTTAATATTTGTACAAATTTCTATTTATATTCGACGACTTTTTTCCCCCACATATAAAAGCAGCGTCGTTTTAACACAAAATGTTTTTTTTTTTTTTTTTTTTGCAGGAGTTTAAAGAGAAGCCTTCAGGTCAACATGAATTTATTGCTAAACCTGCTGTTGCTGCTTTTTGCTCTGTGCTGTGCTGCAGATCCCAAAGTAAGTGTGTGTGTGTGTGTGTGTGTGTGTTGGAGAGATGTTAATGCATGACATCTGGATTGAACAACGTTCTGATCTCTGACAGGTGTTCAGTATCAGACAGAAGAGAGGCACACGCACATATAGAGGTGAGTTTTATTGTGACTTCTCAGCTTTGATGCATGTAATGCATGTTATATCTGCCGTAGTCCTATGTGGTGTTTTGTGCTAATTCTATGCATGGGATGCAACGGTGGCATATCCATCAGGTTTCATTTATCCATATTTGACAAAAATAACGGTTTATTTTCATAACAAATAGTCATATTTTTCTATATAAATCAAGGCTGGCTTAAGTATTCAGTACTATGTTGGTCAATGGCTTTTGTGTCTAAATTTGTCTTAGCTAATTTCGACTGCTACTAACCTAAATTTCACTAGAGTAACGGTAAATTAAAGACAGCGGTATTATTGTGCAACATGCTATTATGGCTTGTCTAATAATAACTAGCTATTACCAACAATTAGTAGTGCTGAAACCCGACCGATTCATTCAGATGCATTCAGATTCATTCAGATTTATTCAGATGCATTCAGATTCATTCAGATTCAATCAGATGCATTCAGATTCATTCAGATGCATTCAGATTCGTTCAGATTCATTCAGATTCATTCAGATTCATTCAGATGCATTCAGATGCATTCAGATTCATTCAGATTCATTCAGATTCATTCAGATGCATTCAGATTCATTCAGATTCATTCAGATGCATTCAGATTCATTCAGATGCATTCAGATTCATTCAGATTCATTCAGATGCATTCAGATTCATTCAGATTCGTTCAGATTCATTCAGATTCATTCTAATGATTTGATCTATAAGTGGCAATGAAAAGGCAGTGATTCGTTCGTTTGAACAGATTTACAATCAATTCGAATACCGCAACGTTTTTAAATCAGGTTACGCTACGGTTGTTTCTTTTGATACCGTTCCATGCCGTTATCCTAATTCATTACACTGATTAAATCTATATATTTATTTATTAAATCAGTTTATTAAAAATAAGGTAGCTAAATGTAGCCTAATCTGTATATTGCATACTGAAAATAATGTGTGGCTGTCTATCAGGGGGCGCTATTTCGACAGGAACAAAATAATCGGTGACACATTCACAAGCAGAACTTGAACCTTTTGTTTGTTTCTCGTCTTCTCTCTTGATGCGGAGGAGAAGGCTTGAGTCATTTAATGTGCATCTATCCCTGACCACAACCGTAATGTCTTAATTTCCATGTCATTTTGTGTGTGTGTGTGTGTGTGTGTGTGTCAGACGCTTGTGTGGAAGCTAATTCAGCCGCGGTCAGAGACATCGGGATGACGTGGCTGCGATGGAAGGGTCAGAAAGTTGAATTCTGCCGCTGCGCTGTTCGAGCAAGAACACGCTGTCACGAGATACCGGTGACCAGTGAGTGATCTGCCATAAACATCAGTGCATCAGACTAGGAATAGGTTTATATAAAGTACACAAGTTGCATGTGCATGCTTTATGTTTCCCTTCGTGTGTGTGTGTGTGTGTGTGTGTGTGTGTGTTTCTTTCCACCGGATGAAAAACACAGCATTTCTGCAGCGCCACCTGTTTTAGTTCAAATCATTTAAGTCTGATTGTAGAGTCGCACAGAGCGTCTCCTCCCCGTGAGTCACCATCTCAAGCAGATCCAAGCTGTATTCTCATCCCGCGGTCACGGGGGAAAACAATCACTGCAATGAAAAACATATGTGCTATTCTTCTTTTGCGAACTACGCCGTAGTGTGACCCGTACGACTTGACCGCAATGTATTGATCCTTACGTTGTGAAAGTGACCAAACGTAAAACGATGCAATCGTTAGACGTGATATAATTGCGAATATTTTGGAAAGGTGGCCAAAAAATGGCCGTAGCGCGCTTTGAATAACGTTTCTAAAATAAATTGTACTTAGAAATAGTGTGCACCGGACACCCATATGTCTATGGTTGTGTTTTTCAGAATGCTTTGTGTCTAAGTGTTATAATGGAGGGACGTGTAAAGAAGCCGTTTACTCCAATGACTTCATCTGCCAGTGTCCTCCTGGGTTTACAGGCACTCAGTGTGAAATCAGTGAGTCATCTTGGACAAAATACTGCTGTTGATCACTGTTTAGCGGTTATGCTAACTGCTAGCTGTGTACTATTACTTGTTTTGTATTATTACTTGCTAGTAAAATTAATACCGCTTACTATTTTTCTTATTTATAGTACCATAACTAGTATAAATGACTAACTTATTACTTAATTAACTGGTAGTAAAACGAGTGTAGCTAGTGCTACGTTTAGTGTATCGTTGCTTGCTAATAAGTGTAAATAGTGTAAAGTACTATTTTTAGTATCAGTTGTTGCTAGTGTAATTAGTTTAGCTAGTATAACTTACTGTTTTTAGTACTATTAGTTGCTAGTAAAATTAGCATAACAATTAGTATAACATATTAGTTTTGTAGTTTTATTTTTTATTAAAAACAATTCTTATTTTTAGCATTATTTTCGAGTAAAATTGTTATAACTAGAATACCATTTTTAGTACTATTAGTTCCTTGTTAGCATACCTTGTTTAAGTATTATATGTGAAATTGGTATAACTAGTATAACTTACTAACTTGTAACTAACTAACATAACTTTTTTAGCATCGTTAGTTGATTTTGTGTAGTTATTATAGCTTACTATTAGTATAATTACTTGGTATTAGCAGAATTAGTATAACGTTTAGCATCATTGAATGCTAGTTTAGTTAACATCACTAGTATAACATACTATTTTTTGTATCATTAGTTGCTAGTATAATTATCACAATTAGTTTAACATGTTATTTTTAGTAGTATGAATTGTCAGTAATATTTAGTTTTTAAAATATTTTTAAATGCTAGTAAAACTAGCGTAACTCTTTTAGTAGTTATCACCCTCATTGAGATTCTCTGTAATTGATAACATAAAAGTTAATAAGTCTAATTTTAATGGCATGTTTTCTTGCGTTTCTCTCAGGCACAACTGAGCGGTGTTCCAGGGGTCAGGGGTCGGGTTACCGTGGCACCTCGAGCATGAGTGTGTCAGGACTGGAGTGTATTAACTGGAATTCCAGCTCACTCCGAGGGAAGAAGTTCACCGCCAAGAGACCAGAGGCAAACAGTCTGGGACTGGGAAATCACAACTACTGCAGGTGCACACGCACGTCCTCCGGCCATCATATCATATCATATCATATCATATCATATCATATCATATCATATCATATCATATCATATCATATCATATATCATATCATATATCATATCAAATCATATCAAATCATATCATATCAAATCATATCAAATCATGCCATATCATATCAAATCATATCATATCATATCATATCATATCAAATCACATATCATATCAAATCATGTCATGTCATGTCTAATCAAATAAAATAAAATCATGTCATATGATTTGATATGTCATATCAAATCATATCAAATCAAATCATATTATGTGATGTCATGTCCTGTCATATCAAATCATATCATATCAAATCATATATCATGTCATATCATATCATATATCATATCATATATCAAATGACGTCATATCATGTCATATCAAATCATGTCATGTCAAATAATATCAGGTCATATCATATCAAATCATATATCATATAATGTCATATCTTATCATATCATATATCAAATCATATCAAATCATGTCATGTCATGTCAAATCATATAAAATCAAATCATGTCATATGATATGATTTGATATACCATGTCATGTCAAATCATATCATATCATATCATATTATGTCATGTCCTGTCATATCAAATCATATCATATCAAATATATCATATCAAATCATGTCATGTCAAATCATATATCATGTCATATATCATATATATCAAATTATATAATATCATGTCATATCAAATCATATATCATATCAAATCATATCATATACCATATCATATCATATTGTATCATATCATAATATATCATATCAAGTCATATATCATATCATATATCAAATTATATCACATATATCATATCATGTCATGTCAAATCATATCATATCAATGATGTCATATATCATATCAAATCATACTGTCATATTGCTCTTCTGTGCAATTTGCTAATTAATTTGACCATTTTAAA
>NC_056706.1:1930872-1950872 GCF_018831695.1 Puntigrus tetrazona | reverse complement strand
ATAGAGTTTTTTAAGTTCTGCTCTTTAGAATGTCTCTAAAACTCGTTTAAAGCATCGCTGCACAAGACTCGTTTTAATAGATTGTGTTATTGATGTGAGTGTATTTTATTTTAACAGATTTTTAACATTCTGTAAAAACTAGCATCTGCTGGTGCTGTGAAAAAAATAAAATAAATAATAATTTAATATAATATTATATTATATCATAACAGAACAATGTATGGTTTTAAAAATTATAAAAAATAAGTGAAAAATCTGCAGTGGAGAAATACAAATTATTTTTTTAAATATGGAAAAGACAATTTTTTTTTTTAAGCATAATGAATAATTATAAATCTTACAGCGCAGTAAAAAATAAATAAATAAATGTAAACTTATGTAAAAAAATGTAAAAGTGAAAAATGTATTTTATAAGTGAAAAATCTGGCTGTGCATTAAGAACATAAAAAAAATGCATATAGTGCAATTTGTCTATTAAAATCAGTCTTAAAATCTTAAACGTGTTTGGTGGATTTTAAGGTATTTTAACTGAAAAACAAAAAAAAAAAACACTTATTTTTTTGCAGTGCTGTGCTTGAAGTGACAGAGGAGCTTTATAATAATGTTTCTCTCTCTTCTTCTGCCGTCTCTCTCAGTTTCTCCGTTTTACTCGGAGAGAATTAAGCGAGGTCTGGTGCGCCTGTGGCCGCAGGAACAGTGTGTCCCGGAGAAGCTGGCCGGTCGTCTGGTGACCCCAAACATGCTGTGCGCCGGAGACACGCGGGGCCTGGACGACGCCTGCAAGGTAACCACGCTTTAGCACGGCCGGGGAAGTCACCTCGAAAAGCAATGCAGCGCAATACTGCGTTACTCCCTGAAAACAGTAACTAAAGAACAGCCAGAACATAATTACTTTTTATGGAAAGTACTGGGCTGTTACTTTTCAGTTATACCTTGGCAAAAAGGAAATGAATGTGCCTCAGGCCGAAGGAAACAAAGCTCAAACTCATTGCATGATGAATATGACACAGGAAAAGAAAGTTCAACGCTATTCAGCAATCATTTTTGGCTGAATTGGATCACAGAAGGGCAGTAGCAAAGACACTACTTAATAAAATAGCTTTCAATGCATATGTTAAATAAGACAAATATAATTTATTTAATTATTGCAGAAAAATATATAATATTTTTTTATTGTGTGTGTGTTGGGTCGGTTGCAGACTGGTCGTAACTGTTTATATTTAGTTATGAAAAGATAGATTGGTTTTATTTGACTGATAACCACTTGCTGACAGCTAGTAGGTTTTGTGTAATGGTTTCTTTACTAAACTATGTCTAGAAAGGGTAGTGTTTTATGTATTTGAGGTCTGAGATGTGTCAGCAGTGAAGAGAGAGAGCAAACATTGTGCATTTTAGGTCTAATCTTGTCTCAAATAGCATCTTTCATAACATATCTTTTTGATTTTTGTAAAATGTTGCAACGACATATTTATTTTTTTACAGTTTTGGACATATAAAATAATAGTCAAATATATTTGTAAATACCTTAAAGTGACTACAAATGAGCACATAAAACCAACATCTGTAACACTTCCTTGTGATAATCCACTTTAGACATTCTACTAACAGAAAGTGACTACATGTCAACTAGTCATTAAGAGTACCAGCTTGATATCTTTCTCTTGATGGGTCCACAACACACTACATACTGACTTGAGCAACTTTAGCACACAAGTATAGGCCAGTTCTACTAACCATAAACCTACCCTAACGGTCTACAATGAGGGTTAGTAGACATGTAGTTACAAATGAATGAAATTAGCTGACATGTAGTTACAAAGTTACTTATATTTAGTAGAATGTCTAAAGTGGGCTATCAAAATGAAAATTAAAATTGTAGCGTGTCTCTGTTCAGCTGTTTTGCATCTGTGAGTAATGCATTACTTTGCGAGTTACTTAAAGTAATCCGATTATGTTACTTGTAACGCGTTACTGACATGTAGTTACACAGTTACTTATAGTTAGTAGAATGTCTAAAGTGGGCTATCAAAATGAAAATGAAAATTGTAGCGTGTCTCTGTTCAGCTGTTTGCGTCTTTGAGTAATGCATTACTTTGCGAGTTACTTAAAGTAATCCGATTATGTAACCTGTAACGCGTTACTGACATGTAGTTACAAAGTTACTTATAGTTAGTAGAATGTCTAAAGTGGGCTATCAAAATGAAAATTAAAATTGTAGCGTGTCTCTGTTCAGCTGTTTGTGTAATGCATTTACTTTACAGTGTTACTTAAAGTAAATCCGTTATGTTAACATAACGCGTACTGACATGTAGTTACAAAGTTACTTATAGTTAGTAGAATGTCTAAAGTGGGCTACGTTGTGTCTTTGTAGTTACAAAGTTACTTATAGAGTAATGCATTACTTTCAGCTGTTTTACTTAAAGTAATCCGATTATGTTACTTGTAACGCGTTACTGACATGTAGTTACAAAGTTACTTATAGTTAGTAGAATGTCTAAAGTGGGCTATCAAAATGAAAATTAAAATTGTAGCGTGTCTCTGTTCAGCTGTTTTGCGTCTGTGAGTAATGCATTACTTTGCGAGTTACTTAAAGTAATCCGATTATGTAACTTGTAACAGGTTACTCCCATCTCTATTGAGTTACATGAATGATTTGTGCACTGATTGATGGGTTGGTTCTTCAGGGGGATTCCGGCGGTCCTCTGGTGTGTCCCAAAAACGGAAGGATGACTCTGATGGGTTTGATCAGCTGGGGCGACGGCTGCGGGAAGAAAGACACGCCTGGCGTTTACACGCGGGTCACAAACTACACAAACTGGATCTCCAGCAAGATGAGAGCGAACTGAAGCACAAACGAACGGCATTCCCACAAAACGCAGCCGACGACTGGGGGAAAGGGCCGACCTCCACACCTACTGGACTCTATCTTTGGGGGTTTGAGGAGGAGACGTGGAAATACGACGAATGCTGTGAGCCGGTGATTGTAGATCATGTTGCACACGGGATGAGAAATCCGACTCCAAAGAACGCTTTTAATTCACAACACACAACGCGGCCTTCGATTTGCAAAAGGACAACATGAGAAACGCACGATAACGGGTGCTAACTCTGATGCACAAGGTCTATTAGAAGTAAAATTGTTTTTTTTAATGATAGCGGATTTAGAGGCACTTTTGCTTTGCTTTTAAATAGTAAAGATGTGAGCGAGCGGCTGATGGCACTTTTGAATGTTACGTGATGCTTGTTAAATCATAATTATTTTTAACACTAAGCATCTGCTGGGTCAGAGCGACGTTGGTTTTGGTTAGTGTTGATCTAAACGCATTCATTTGACTGTATTTAATACGACTTGTTTTTGACTGCAAATTGTCTTTAGCATCCCAGATCTAATATTATTACAGGCTTTAGATCTTGGGATGCATATTAAGTTAATATTTAACTATTTAACATCTTTTATACACTTTTTGTACACATGAGCAGCTAGTGCTAAATTATTGATTTTATACGGTTAACGCTTGTATGTTATTTTCGCCTGACATTTTATAAAACGTGAAATGGAAACTGTTCTTTGTCTTCTTTATGAAAGTGTTCATTGCAGATTCAGGAGATGATTATATGTTTTGTAGCGAGTGCTTTGTGAATTCACACTGTCGATTTAGTCAAACTGGATAACGGGTGAGCGATTTCAGGAAAAACTGCGAAACAGTTACAAAATAAAAGTCATTTCAGAGACCTCGGGAGTATTGCAGCGAACGCTCATTTCCTTGTTTATTTCCTTAAAATAAAACACGCGAAAGCACATTTCCACCACTGATTTAAAAAATGAAGTGACTTTTTATCTAACAGCATTTTTTTCTCTTCATTGCAAAATTAAAAATATAAACTCAATATGAAGTGGCAAGTAATATTGCATAATATAAACTCACAATTGCAAGAACAAACAAAAAAACTGAGATGAACTTGCAATTATGAGAAATAAATGCATATTTGGGAGATATACATTTAAAATATATCTTGCAATTCTGACTTTTCTCAGAATTGTGACTGTCAGTTCATAGCAATTCTGGAATATAAAATCAAATTCGCGATATAAGCATGAAGTTATAAAGTTGGTATTTAAATAAATAAAGTCAATTGTATATTAATTTAAAGGTTTAAAAGTTAAACCCTGCAATTGCAAGAGTGTTTATCTTGGAGTTCTGACATTTTTTCCTTGCAACTGCCTTTATAGCTGATCTCTGTGCATTTAAAGTTGCAGTGGCAGTAATGGGCTTCTATAAAAGCATGCTCTCTAAGTCTGGGAAAATGTCCTAAAAAGTCAGAACTAATTAAAAATGGCGCAATGAGAACATTATTTTATAAAGCTGTCTCACGATGGTGTCTGGTTCTGATGAAGCAGTCTGGTATAAAATAAGACTTTCTTCTCATTGCTTGACACTGGAGGCCAACATCCCCAGCTGTCAAAACCTGCTCATTGTTTTCCATATTTCCTAGAAAAACGTTGCTCAGTATTCATGCAACATCTAACGAACCAAGTCACGGAGCAGCAGCACGAAATTTTCTTACTTCACAAGTGTTCTTCCTATAAATACAGCATTATAATCACACACAAATGTCAAAATCAGAGAAATAAAGACAACGTCAAAACAGCAGTGGATTCCCCCACATAAACACAGACACACATTTTTTGGTTGAATATAATAAACATTGAGCGGTGATGAGCATTTATTCACATCTGTTCCTCTCAGCTGGTTTCTGACTCAGTCCTATGGCGATACCTGTTTGATTTGCATGACTTTAAAGGAGTAGATTTCAGTATTATTCCCTTTTAAGAGACTCTCCAGCACAGCGCCAACCTGAGAAAACAAAAAGATGACAGGAAGTGAGAAAACAGCAGCGTCACAAGAAGACTGTACTTTTATGACTTTGAAGCCGAGTTCGTCCAAGCATTGGTAACCTTTCTTTTATATATCACCAGCACATTTAGATATGCAAGTATGTGATCTTGACGCGGTCAGAAATGCTCCTCTCACCTTAAGCAGAGCGGCCTGATGATCTTCTTCAGGTAACATCATCTTCACCTTCACCTCCAGAACAGTGACTACTGTGAGAACATATGCAAAATGCATATTAGTGATTTCGGGTTTCACCGTCCTTCGGCTGCAACAGTGATGGTAGAACTTGACCTACACGTTTATATAAATGCTCCTTCAGTGCTTGGGTCATATTTACCTTTTGGTGGAGCTGCAGTGGAGGTGATCGGAGGAGGTGCGCTAGTGCTGCTGAAAACTATGGAGATATAGTCACAGACGCCCTGAATGTTTTATCTTGAGTATTCAAGAAGCATCTGGCAATACATTTACATACAGACTGCAGTGCATGACACAACAAGGAAGAGTACACTAATACATCTATCATCTCACTCCTTAAACAAAAGCATTGGGTCACCCGCTTTCAATGAACAGTTCTGACTACTTTAGTCTTTCCATGGGTGTACATATTAATGTTTAAGCAATTGTGTGCTTCTGATTTTCATTTTAAAATGTATAATTCTGTGTACAAGGCAAGGTTCAAAATGAAATAATTGAGAACTTGACTGGACCGCAGAAACATGCTGTGACTTTAAATGCGCTCCTCGAGCCAAAAACTCATCACCAAACACCACTGACTTGTACGTTCACTATATGGACAAAAGTATTAGCACCCCCATTCTTTAGAGCTGACACAGGCAAACTGTGGCAACAATGATGAAAACATAATTCATGTTTTTATAAATTGCATTTCCATCTCGGTTGCAACAGTTTTGGAGGTGTCTAAAATGACAGCATCCCTGTGTACAAATCATCTTTATTTGGTGATGAACTTTTGGCTCGTTTAAAGTCACAGCAGACCAGTCAAGTTCTTCCACACTGACTCAATCAATCATTTCTTTCCGAACCTTGCCTTTTACACAGAATTATTGTCACGTAATAGAAAAGGGTCCTTTCCCAACAGGATTAGTATCCATTATAGGCTTGAACGTTAAGATTTGTACTCGTGAAAATTACTTAAGCACTCAGACATGTTCATTAGAAGGGGGTGACCCAATATTTTTCTCCGTGTAGTGTATTTCAGCAAAGAGAGCTTCTGATTCGATTCAACCTCTCTGTCTCTTACTGCAGGTACTGTTGTAGTCGGGACAGCAGTCACTATGCTCTACGCAGGCCTCGTCACAGAAACAGCCGCTGAAACAGCTGTAGTTGAAGCCGGTGCAGCATAGAGCCGGGTGTGAACACGAACCTATAGATGCAATGCAGAAGACACATCACATGCTGAATCCATCCTCAGTGCTGTTAGGCTGCATCATCAGGGAGGCAGCCTCTAAAAGCTCCGTCTCAATCGCAAAATCCTTCCAGTATGGCAAGCCATTTTAACTTTTTACCCTTTAAATTCAATCGTATCTATTTTCATGCTACTAGTACAGTATAAATATTACTTAAACGTATATATATATAAAACCTATGTAGTTACTCTATACTACCCAGTACTTTAATTGCTCTGTAAGTAAATGTGAAAAAGTGAAATAAATTGCCAGTGACACTAGCAGCTAAAAAGTATTATGTTTTAAGGATTAAATGTTAAAACGACTTTCTATATTCTAGTGCACTGGAATACTCACTCCCTAAAAAGTCACACAGTGCATAGTGAAATATAGGGACATTCTCATCATCCAACTCAGTACACATCATGCGATGCAATTTAATTTAATTAATTATATCAGCGTAAACTTACATCACTAGACGGGCAGTGAACATAGTGTAGCTAATAATAATGATACAGATTCTCTGGACAATTTCATAAGTGATTTTATAGAGTTATTGTAATTATGGGTAACCAAGAGGTCAATGCAACATTTGACATCTAGCGCAGGTGTAAAGATATTCAAAATAATGACATAAAATAACATAATAAATATAATAAGGAAATAATAAATATAACATATATACTACCTGTCAGTGGCAAAGTGCTGCTTGGTTTAGAGTCACTGGTGCTGTTATTGACTATAAAAGTGGAAAGAGAGAAACGTTTAATCAGTAATCAGTGAAGTTCACAATCACAGAGTAGAACACAATCTGATTACTTCGACTCGCGCCATTTCTGAATGTTTCTGAGTACCTGTGAGGCAGGTGGATCTGAAATCAGGGCAGCAGTCCTTATATCTCAGACAAGCCACGTCGCAATAACAATCCCAGCGGTGACAGCCGTCATTCAATCCAGAACAGCACAGGTCTGGATTCGCGCAACTTCCACCGGCCACAATCGCTGGAGTGAAACGGATTAGAATGAGTTTTTTCAGTTACCACGAAATCCGCAAATCATTAAAATGACTTCTGGAGAACCACGTGACGCTGAATACAGTGTGGTTTACGGTACACACACATGAAAGGGAAGCTGGAGTGGTTGTGGTGGTTGCGCTTGGTCACTGCAGGTCGAGTGGACGCAGGGCTGGAGGTTGCATCGCCGGGTTGGCTAGTCACTAAAACCAGAGAGCAAACACCTGGCTAACATACACATACACTGAGTCCCTATCTGAGCAAAGATGTGGATTTAGCTAATGACCGTAATTGTAAATCCAATTTATTGGACTCCTCCAATAACAATAATAAAAACGTTGCATTGAACTTTTTTTAAATGCTTTTTAATGCCAGTGTTATCTTATCAACATGTCCTCCAACCAACATGCCTGTATTGGACAATTGCACAAATCCCTGAAATGTGACCCATCCGAGCATTGCACCGGCCCTACGCTGTTTTTTTACTATTTTAACTGCGCTGAAAGTTGGGGTTCGTGTAGCTCAGTCTGTTATATGATGAGACGCGAAAGGACGCACATGCTCCTAAAACATAAATGCTCTATAGTTTATGATTTTGCAGGATTTTTGTAACGGTTAGGTTTAGGTGTGCTCATCCGCAAGAATTGCATCCAGTAAAATTTGCTAGAATTACAGTGAGATCAGTGTAAAAAGTCCACACGCTGCATTTAAACAAAACTTTTGATTGGCATTTCATGACGACAGACGACGCTTTCATTATTTTTACGCCTGCTAGGGGGCGCTTAACTTAAAAGTGCAAATATAAGTCTGACCTATAAGGTCGTGTTTTTTGTTGTAGGACAGGCTGTACGTTATTAACTGTATATTTTACCTGCGGTGTAACAGTAAGTGTTCGTGTCATTTCAACACATCAACTGAACATCTGAATAATAAAGCAAAAATGAACATCTTTAATGTATTAATCAATCAACTTTACTTCATCGTGCTGATAACATGCTAATCGTGCTAATAATGCTACAACGTGATTATGTTAGCAATATGTTAAATCATACTAATCACATGTTAACAACATGCTTGTTAGAAGCGTGCTAATCATGCTAGCAATATTTTAGCAACATGTTAGTAACATATCATGCTATTCATGATTTTTAAAAACATGTAAATTAATAATATGTTACCAACATTCTAATCATGCTAGAAACATGTTAGCAAGACACTAATTATGGAGCAACATGTGAAACCATGTTATCAGACCATGCTAGCATCATTTAATCTACCTAAACCTTCGAACTTTAACAGTTTACCATTGATTTCAGTCAAGGCTTCAAGTCAACCGCAAAGGGTTTTTTTCCCGCAGACTTCCTCTAGCTCCTGATTTTGCTTCTCTAAATCTCTTAAAGTCAAAATAATCAACAAAATCAGACGTGGAATTGTAATGAAACCTAAAAGCAAACCCGATGTGAATGTTACCCGTTGTTAAGCAGCAGCTAATGGTGAGCAGACAGCAGATAATAACTGCAGGAGCCATCCTACATGTTCAGGTACGCCAGACCTCTTCCAGTGTTAGCCGTTTGCTTTTAATCCATCATGTGTCTGTCTACTCTCCAGAAAAAAACCTTTTACATTCTAGCGCTGGGCAGAGATTAATGTTTGATAAACTGCATGACCACGTAAAACTACTACTTCCTCTACTGATTCTTGGAACTAATAACTTGACATTTGAAACCTTCAGAGCATTTAAATCTATTTCTGACTTTGAGCCAACATGATGTTTGTTTTGATAGGTCTCCTTATTTCTTAAGGAACACAATTTTTGGCTGTCTCGGATAAAAGTCCTTATTATTCTGTAGTATTATTTTACCTAAAGTAGCATTACATTTACGTTTAGTCATCTACTCTCTATTGAATCTGACATTTGTAAACAGCTCATTATTTTATATATATATATTTTTATTATCTTATGTACAGGAAGCTTAACAGTGCATTTGGCGTCCGAGAACCAGTTTTCTAGCATGCATATCATAACATGCGTATCAGATTCAGATATAACTCTCCGCAGGTACATTTTTCAAAGTCTTCAGAAGTTCATCAGATCTCAGGAAGCGTATTGAGGTAGCAAAGCTGCCAAATAAGTTTAAATACATTTATTATTTTTGTCCATTTTGATAAATCGGTTTCCAGTATATTCAATATCCCCCTTTTTTTAAAGCAATTTCACTTTTTTGCGTTGACAAAAAAAGATTTAGCATGATGAAACAAGGACCTTTTTTCTTTTCACTAGGATACTTACTTTATAACACCAAAGTAAAGTTTCTTTTAAGTATGCATTTATACCAACACGATAGAAGCTGTATAACTTTACACTGCTTTCTTTAAACAAAAAACTGATTTATTTAACATCAAAACACTCAAAAATGCTCTCTAATCACTCTTGCACTATATTAATATGTCACAATATGTCATAAAGTCAAACACGTATTATGCTTTGTTAGTAGAAGCACATCAGTTCTTCTCTGGCTTTATAAATAATACTTTAATTTACACAATTTTGCAACATCGTGTCTATTATATATCACAATACTAACCGGGAAGTGTTCAAAATATGCTCGGAAATCACCTACAAGGTCTAATAAAGTCACGTTTTAGAGAAGAAAAAATTCACCCATTGACTTTTAAAGCCGCGATGACTTTCTACTTGATAGAAATGTAGTGGATTGAAGACAAGGTTAAGACAGCAGGGGTTTTTCCCTTCCCAGCAAATGAACGAGGAACAAGGAATTACATTAAAACAGATAATTAATCTGTTTCTTTGCACATTCTTTACATAGTTTGTTTCACACATCTACAATGATTAATGATTTTTGTTGATCTGTAACTACAAAAATAAAAGTCAGAGCTTATATTAAAGATAGTAAAAGTCCTGCATCAGTATTATTTGCTCTTAATAAAGCAGCCGCCTTTTATGAGCAAGAAACACTCACATAATGGCGTCTTTATGGATTTGTTGTAGAACTGACGGAAAAAAATGAAAGAACAAATATTTATAAGCAATCAGAAAATTAGAAAAATTAACATTTTTAAGGTGCTACATAATTATTCCTTGTTTCTGAAACCTCTTTAGCCACGAATGATCATTCCCGATGGTGCTTGTCAAAATCTCTCAATGTGTTTCAAATAATCAAACCGACTTCTTGACTGGAGCACAAAAGGTGCATTTAATAAAAGTGTTAAAAAACTCTTAAGAAAGAAAATCATGCTACATTTTTAATGTTTATACTGTATTTGCATGTCGTTTAATAGCCCTGAATTACTAAATGAATGCAAAAAATGAATACTGTTATTCGGAAATAATTCATTTAGTTGATTGAAAGCGTCATTTATTCATTAATATTTGCATTTGTAATATTACATCTGATTTCTACTTCAAATATACGCTGTTGTTTTGAACCTTCTATTCAAAAAAATGTTTCACGGTATCCACAGTAATATTAATAAAAAAAAAACAAACAAACTGTTTTTAACCTTGATAATAATCAGAATTGTTTTTAGAGCATTTGACATTGAAGACTGGAGTAATCATGCAAAAAAAAAAATCAGCTTTGCATTACAGGAATAAATTACTTCTTAACATTTCTTTAAAAAAAAAATGTTTTATATTGTAATTTTGATAAAAAAAAAAATGCAGTCTTGGTGACCGAGAGATACTTTTTCTAGAGATGCATTAATGAGAACACAAGTGTGCTATTTATGAAGGCTGTTTCTTCAATGCCAAGCATTTCTGCCGACTGCGTTGATCTTCTCCTAGAGTCCTTTGACTCAAAAGTTAAGAATGTCATGGATGACATTGCACCTGTGAAAGTCAGTAAGAAGACTGGCAGACAAAAGTCATGTTGGAGAAAATCAACAGCAGTGCAGATCATGAAAAGGCAATGCAGAAAGGCTGAGCGGACGTGGCGAAAGACAAAACTTGAAATCCACTATAGCATCTATAAAGACAGCCTGCATGCTTTTAATGTGGAATTAGCCACAGCACGACGTTTTTCTCAAACCTTATAAATAGTAACCTGAACAACACCCGCACTCTTTTTGCTACGGTTGAGAGACTGACAAACCCCCCAAGTCAGATTCCCAGTGAAATGCTTTCTGACAGCAAATGCAATGAGTTTGCCTCATTCTTTTCTGAGAAGATCGAAAATATCAGAAAGGCAATTAAAACATCAGATGATTTAGAGATATGTCAGATTCAACCACAATCTCAAAAAGGAGTCACTATGTGTGTTTTTGAAGCAATTGATAGCAAAACTTTGGAGGAAGTAGTACAGCACCTAAAATCCTCAGCCTGCTGTCTTGACACACTTCCCACATCCTTTCTTAAAAGCGTGTTTGACTGTTTAAAAGCTGACATCTTAGAAGTGGTGAACACATCACTTCTTTCTGGGACTTTTCCAAACGCCCTGAAAACTGCGGTTGTTAAGCCCTCCTGAAAAAGAGAAATCTTGATAACAGTATATTGAGTAACTATAGACCGATATCAAATCTTCCGGTCATAGGCAAGATCATTGAAAAGGTAGTTCTGAATCAGCTGAACAGCTACTTGAACTCAAATGGTTATCTGGATAATTTTCAATCTGGTTTCAGACCGCACTACAGCACAGAGACAGCGTTGGTTAAGATAATAAATGATATTCGCCTAAACTCTGATTCTGGTAAAATATCAGTGCTGGTACTACTAGATCTTAGTGCTGCGTTTGACACTGTCGATCATAACATTCTTCTAGACAGACTGGAAAACTGGGTCGGGCTTTCTGGAATGGCTCTAAACTGGTTCAGGTCATATTTAGAGGAGAGGGGTTATTATGTGAGTATAGGAGAGCATAAGTCTAAGTGGACGTCCATGACATGCGAGTCCCACAAGGCTCAATTCTTGCACCGCTCTTGTTTAGCCTGTATATGCTCCCACTAAGTCAAATAATGAGAAAGAATCAAATTGCCTATCACAGCTATGCTGACGACACGCAGATTTACCTAGCCTTATCACCAAATGACTACAGCCCCATTGAGTCACTCCGCCAATGCATTGATGAAATCAACAGTTGGATGTGCCAAAATTTTCTTCAGTTAAACAAGGAGAAAACTGAGGTCATTGCATTTGGAAATAAAGATGAAGTTCACAAGGTGAATGCATATCTTGACTCAAGGGGTCAAACAACCAAAAGGCAAGTCAAGAATCTTGGTGTGATTCTAGAGACCGACCTTAGTTTCAGCTGTCATGTCAAAGCAGTGACTAAATCAGCGTACTATCACCTAAAAATATTGCAAGAATCAGATGCTTTGTGCCCAGGCAAGACCTGGAGAAACTAGTCCATGCCTTCATCACCAGCAGGGTGGACTATTGTAATGGTCTCCTCACTGGCCTTCCCAAAAAGACCATCAGACAGCTGCAGCTCATCCAGAACGCTGCTGCCAGGATGCTGACTCGAACCAGAAAATCAGAGCACATCACACCAGTCCTCAGGTCCTTACACTGGCTTCCAGTGACATTTAGAATTGATTTTAAAGCACTTTTACTCGTTTATAAATCACTCAATGGACTAGGACCTAAATACATTGCAGATATGATCACTATTTATACACCTAACAGGCCACTCAGATCACTAGGATCAAGTCAGTTAGAAATACCAAAGGTTCACACCAAACAAGGAGAATCTGCTTTTAGTTATTATGCTGCTCGCATCTGGAAGCAGCTTCCTGAAGAGATCAGATGTGCTGAAACATTAGTCACTTTTAAATCCAGACTCAAAACTCATCTGTTTAGTTGTGCATTTACAGAATGAGCACTGTGCTGCGTCCCAACTGTGCTACTTTGCTTCTTTTATTTTAAACTGTTTTAAATCAATCTCCTTTTGCTTTAAATTCAATTTATCTTAAATCAGTGTTTTTATTTTATTTTAATTTCTTTTATTGTTATTTAAATCTTGTAATTATTTTATTTCCTCTTTTGTAAAGCACTTTGAATTACCATTGTGTATGAAATGTGCTATATAAATAAACTTGCCTTGCCTTGCCTAACTCTGGGAGTTCATCGGAAGCTGACCATACAGCTAAAAATGGGATTTATAAAATAAAACGAGGTTTTACATGAGCATTAGTAAATATAACAACTATCGTTTTGGCCATTTACGTATCACAAACATGCAAGACTTTATCTTTTACAAATCCTTTGTAAAAAGTCACGCAGGTTTCGTAGATTAACTTCAGAAATTGATAAAGTGCGTTTTTTTCTTGCTCTATCAAAATCGAAACTGAAATTTGAGTAGCCACAGTTTCGCCAGGCACTGATATACAGTAACCATTGTTTTCTGTATTAAAATAGTGTTAACTATGCTGACCGGTTCATTTGTGCGTTTGAATGTTTACACTGCCATCACCTGGTTGAGCTCAGGAACTGATCACCAGGGTTTGGAGACCTTCACAGACTGTGATGTTGTGTCTGTGTCATCAAACTCTGTTCCTCTGAAAGGCTCAATAACACTTCTTCTTTCTTTCACCTCGCCGTCTGTGGTCAGATGCCTCTAAATATCAAACGAGAGAGAGAACAAAGTGCTTTAGCACACTCAGAGCCAGTTGAAGGTCTTTCTGTTATTAACGGGGATAATCAGTTACCTGCTAAATCATCCACCTGCTATGCAAATACTCAAACACACACACACACGCACCTCCGGCACGCTACTTACTGGACTCGCATTCAAAGTTCTGGGGTATTTGCATCCAAACCTCACAGCGAAGAGCTTCCTGATGAACTGAGCGCCTCCTGCATCATGGTAAAGTACAATTATTTTTTAGTTAGTTTAGATTTAGGAATACATATGAAAATGGCATTGACACGTTGTTGGCTTTCAAGTTGGTTTTTAGATGCTGTTGTGTGTGAACATAACTGTAATCATAATCTGGTGCCTTTGATGTCAGAAACTGTATACTTTTCAGATAGGTTAGATCATTTCTACTTTTGAATTCCTGCTTTAACGCACCGTTTCAGCTCCTCATTCGCTTTGAATAAAACGCCGCATTGTTCTCTGTCTGAAACATCTGAACCAGCTATCTGATAAAAACAGAAAATGGCACCGTTTCAGCTTCCTCTTATCTAGTCATTCCAGTTATGACGCTATTTTGTTTAAGCAGTCAATATATGCTTGTTTTTGCACTTTTTGTTTTCAAGATTACTTATTCATTCAACGCCTTAAAATACTCCTAATTACTCCTAAAACATTACTAAACCTGTTTGTATGTCTGATAAAGAACAGAATTGCTTTTGTCAAGTAAATAGTTTGTTATCTGCCGTGTTTTGTGTAGCAGCAAAGGAGAAGTGAATAACAATGACTTTGAATGTATTTCTGAATGTATTTCTAGTCAAGACAAGCAGTCGTGTGATTGAGTGTCGACAAATGAAAAATGATTTACATTTCTAATATTACATATAGTGAAAGGTTACAACGCCCTATAGCATTTGTGCACTCTCCATCCGCATATATTTACATAATCTTTTAATATCCGGGAAGTGTTCAACAAAACCAGCCAGCAAAGAAAGTGTTTTGATCACCTAAAGAAAAGCTGTACTGCTCACCAAAATACTGTTTTCTTTGTTTTTAGAGTTTCTTTGGGAAGTTGAAACCATCTCTACTGTAAATACTTAAGCCATTATTTACTAAAAAAAAATCACATTTATATTTCCAAATCTTGCGTAATTGTCTAATTTACCTGTTATTTTTCTTCTATACAGACACAGTGGGCCACCAGCTCCACCCAGGAGAACAGGTGCTTTGATGTAGAAACATAAGACTAAAATATTAACCCAAACATTAGGATTTTAGATCAGATCACCTTTTAGCATGCTGCAGGTGTAATATTGAACACATTATTTAAAGTACGGAAATATATGTAGCGTCTAAATATGAAGTGTACTGTACACGTTTGGAAGAACAAAAGCAAAAAACAGCGATGAAAAGCAGTTACAGCGCTGTATAAAATTAATTAAAATACTATAAATACAGCCTTTAAGGAAGGACCTTTAAAAGCTGTTTAGTCAAATTAGGCGCCATGTTGAATTTAACGTGGATGAAAATGAGGCTGTGAAGGATCGGCTTACAGTATTAATAATGGCACGCACTGTCCTCATAGATCAGGTAAGTTCACAACTTTAAAAACTATTTCATGGAGGTTTTGTCTACCGTATGTTTTGTGCGCGGAAAAACGTTTCGGAAGTCAAACAAACGGCAAAACTGTATCCAAAATGGCGCCGGCCTTTGAGCGTCTTTCGCGCCGCGCGCCAATTTTCTGCGTTTCTTCTACGGGTTATTGTCGGTTTCCAATGTTTGTTGAATTCTGGCGGTCTCGAAGATAAACTCAAGTTATCTCCCAGCATGTACCTGTGCACATCATTGTTTTACAGTTTACTGCTGTTGTGTTTGTTGTTGCTAGTAGCTAGGCTACTTCTCTTGGCGATTAGCTTATTCAGAGTTCATATTTATTTAGCTATTCATCGGTTATCACTGTTAGGATCTCAGTTATTGTCGTATTTTTCAAAATTCATTCAATCTTGTGACATTCTAGTAATAGGTTTGGTCAGGTGAAATGTTGAATGCAATATATTGCTTACTTTTTTGTTTCGTATTTCATGCGATCTCATTGCAACTTTTCATTACTTTGTAGATAACAGTTCAGGATATGGCTGGCCAGAAGGGGAATTTGTGAGTATGGTCATTTATCATTTGTCTGAACACGTAGACATACAAAGTTAAAAGGTGTGCGAACGTTCATACTTCCTGTTGTGTCACCAGGAGGTATCAGTTCCCTTACTGTACGAAGAGATAACAGCCGATGTTTGTGAAACACTTTCAGGATGTCGTACCGATGAGCGTCTGCTGTCCATCAGTCTTCTTCTGAGTGCTGTGATCTCATTAGTTTATTACAAGAAACCCAATCCCGTGTTACATTAGCGTTTTCTCAGAACCTCTTAACGGGAAATCGTTGGCGTGCAGCATTTTGATAATACAGCGCTATCCTTGAATAGGTTTCTCTTGATGGCATAAATATCGCCATCATCGGTGCTTTTGACTGTTTAACTCTCGTGACCTGTTTATGAATGCATGTATGTTATAAAAGCTTCTTTTAGACACACCTGATCAATCTCAACCCTTTTCAGGACGATGAAGATGGTGATACATATGAAGCTCCACCATGCGAACGTCCCACCGTTAAAGTCCAGCCGCGTCAAGTAGAGGAGAATGTTTACCTGGGTATCTATCTATAAGCCTTAACGATGCTGACAAATTCATATTTAAAGCTTAAAAATGACACGTTTGTTTTTCTCAGGTTATCCGGATCGAAACCCAAACCCTGTTATTCCCAAAAGACAGGCGGCACCACCGCCACGGCCGGCCAAGATCACACCCAAAAGCGTGGTAAAACGTCTAAATTACTGCAATATCTGTGTTTTTGCCTTTTTATTAAGAGTTTATTTTTTCGATTCGGCTTTGCTTCTAGAAGCCAGAACCGGCCCCCGACCCCGAGGAGTTTTACATCGACCCCAATGATAGCAAACGTGAGTCTCTGAAAGCATTTCTGATGCAGAATCAAGGATTTACGGGAGCAAGAACGGCGTAAAAACAGCTAAATATTATTAGAATTTAAAAATAGCCATATTACGCGAATATACTGTAAAATGTAATTTATTTCTGTGATGCGCAGCTGAATTTTCATCATCATTACTCCAGTCCTGCTGTTTTGCTTACTGAAATATTTCGGGTTGTTATCGATGTTTAAAGCGTGATTTTTTTTTTTTGGTGGAAACCGTGACACATTTTCTTTGTCAGGATTCAGATGAATGTAAATTTGAAAAGAACAGAATTTAACGCACTGTCACTTTATAAACAATTTAATGTATTCTTGCCAACTTGCCGAGAAATGCGGCTGGCCTAGTCTACAGTGAAACAATTCGACTTGATCTTTTCCAGCTCCTGAGGTAATACGTAAAGACAAACCTGGTAAAAAAGCCCCACCTAAGAGACCCCCGATGAGACCTCCACCGGCCCCTCAGCAAGACGAAGGTCATTCAAGACTGCGTTCTCAGATATTTCTATCAGATATTACAGTATTACGTGATGACACAATACAGCGTTTAGTTACTGTCCTCTCTGACCTTCCAGATGTTTACTTGGACCCAAATGAAGGACAGGTAAGAGCGTCTAAAATGACAAAGAAGTCATTCTTAATGTCATGGTCTTTTTAATTTCTCTCTTTATTTGATTTTCAGGATGAAGATACCTATCTCGAACCTGTAGCAGGTCAGCGCTTCACATATTTTTATTTTATATAATGCTGAATTGACTTGGATCTCATTTGTCATTCATTATTTTATCTCCTCCAGAACCTCCTGCGCCCCGAAGCCAGGCCCGTATACTACTGCCTCCTAAAAATGTAGGACGAGACCCGCCACCACAAATGTATGTCAATGAGGGGTATTATCATAAAATTTAATTCAAATCATATATATATATATATATATATATATATATAAAATTAACAGAATATTCAGCTAGATGTTGAAGCAGCGTTTATGCTTTTTACCTTGAAATAACTAAAGTTAGTGCTGTCAAAAGTTAACTTGCATAAGTTTTTGTTTACATAATATTTGTGTGTTTAAAATAATAATATATATATATATAAAATAATACAATATATTTCTATATAATATATGAGAAAAATGTAAATGTTTAAATATATATATATATATATATATATATATATATATATATATATATATAATATATATATATATAAAAAAATAAAAACTAAAAACTAATTCAAAGTGTAATAAGCTATAATAGTAAGCTAAAATATAATATATAATGTATATTGATATATATCTAAACTATTTTAGACATAATTTAATGTTATTTGATAATAAGTTCTTTTTCCAAGGCATCACAGTTATTGTTCTTATGCATTTAGTGGTAACTTAAACTATCTTCAAAACTTACAGTGCATTTAATAAACGTTTCATTTCAGCAGTATTATAAGTTATTATAGTAAGCGCACAAGGTGAAGGAGCAACCTGACGCAGAAATCAGAATTAAAGTTTTCCTGCCACTCCAGGTCGTCCCGGAGGTGACTCTTGTTCGCTCGGTAATACCATTTCTTCTTGTCTTACAGAATGAAACCTCCTGTTCCCAGAGCCAAGTCTGTAAGTACTAATTAGAAACACATTCATGCATTCATTGTAGTGTTCTTCTCCTGAATGAACCGGTTCATTTTTGTCCGTTTCCTCAGAGTTCGGTCCTGATCGGTGACCCTGTGAACAAAGGTTAGAGTTTAAGTCATGCACGATGATATGAACCCACGCGTGCTGCTTCATGCGACGTCCTCTCTGATGCTTTAGTTATGCCGCCGGAAGTCAAACGTGCCACGTTTTCTGGCCAGATGCCACCCGCACTAAACAGCAAAGCGGTTCCTCCCATCATCCTCCCCAAAGAACCCAAACCCAGGTGAGTCTGTGAAGCTTTTACCTCTTTACAAGTTCAGAAACAGCTTGTTTTGGGTTTTTTAAAGTACATTGTGACATTATTTTTAAGACAATGCCTTCAGCTTTGTGGCATTTCACTATAGGCCTTTGTTTTTAATTAATTTAATTTTTAGAAAAACTCCACACTATTCCCAACAGCATGTTAATAAGAATCATAGTTGTGTTTGTTGCATGGCTTTTTATGCTGAATATAATTTTTCTAGCATTGTTTTAATATCATTATAGTTTTTGTTCATATTTACATTTTATTTTTATCATTTATTTTCCTTTTAATTTCAGTCAAAGGGTTAAAATTTTAAGCTTTAAGCTGTGCAAGTTGCTTTTTTTATGCAAAACATTTTTTGTGGACTAATATAATGTGCTCTGTACTGGAAGCCTATTTTGAGTATTTGCATAATGATATTATTTTCATGCAAATGTCTCAAACCTCCAAGACCGGTCCTTCGTAGTCTACCGTGAAGTATAAATGTAATTGTCATCATTTTCAAAAATAATATTTAAATTGTAAAGTAAAAATGCACGGTTGAATTTGTTACATGACTTTTTATTTAATAATTTTTAATAGCAATGGATGATTTTGAGTGTTATTTTAGCATCATTAATGTACTATTATTAGATTTAGTTTTCATTTTCATTTCAGCCAAAATGTAAGTGATTTTTCTTTTTTATTGTTTTATAATTTCTATATATATATATATATATATATATATATATATATATATATATATATATATATATATATATATATATATATTATCATGTTTATTTTATTACAAATAATAGTTCATTATATTTAGTGATAATATTCCTACATTTAAAAAAAAAAAAAAAAAACATTTAATTGTAATATTTTAAATTGTATCAGTATGGGTTCCATTCTCATGAAAATAAAGTTGCATTGCTTTCTTTATAAAAAATAATTTTTTTGTCATGAAATATAAGATAACGTTTTTTTTGGTGACAATTACTTCTTCACTTTTTGAACAGCGTGTGTAATAAATGTAATACAAGCTTTAACTTACACCAGCTGTAAAATGCGACTAAACTGTATGCATTAGCATATTTTTTTTTATCTGCTGACAAACTCAAATGCAGTAAAAGTGTTGTTT
>NC_056706.1:1923372-1925872 GCF_018831695.1 Puntigrus tetrazona | reverse complement strand
GTGTTGTGTGATAAACTGCACAGCAGTTGCGTGGTGTGCAAAAAAATATCCTTATTGTAGTGAAAAAAGCATCTTTGCTGCAGCACATTTTTAGAGGCCCCTAATAACACTAGTATGAGTCTTCATAAAGCGTTGTGCAAGTACAGTACTTACAGCATTACGTAAAAAAGGCCTCTAAATGGCTCCCTTAAAGTTGTTTAGGACTTCTCACGGCTTCTGAACGCATGTTAAAACGCTTTGAAGCTCTCTTTTGTTTCGTGTTTTTCTTTTAAGGCTGGTGCGTTGACAGCATTGTCTCTTTTCTCTCTGCACTGCATCAGTCAGACGAGCTCGTGTCTGTAATCGTGGCTTGGAAATGCACCGTCAGTGACTTCCAGACATGCGGTATTCCTTCCTCGCGGCCTTTAAAGCAATAGCTCAGCCCAAAAATGAACGCATCCTCACCTTTCAAACGTTTCAAGATCGGTGCGTGTCCTCGTCGGATGTGGAGAAATGCAGCTTTGCGTCAGCGCCTCGGCGGAAAGGTGGCATTTAATATCGCTGAAGTGAATGGGTGCCGTCAGAAAGAGCTGATCCGCACCACTGGCCGGTGAACAACTAGAGAAGACAAAATGTGTACGTTTATGAGAAACACATCCATAATTAGTGTTTCTTAATGAGTCC
The DNA here is from genome assembly GCF_018831695.1 of Puntigrus tetrazona. Lineage (NCBI taxonomy): Eukaryota > Metazoa > Chordata > Actinopteri > Cypriniformes > Cyprinidae > Puntigrus > Puntigrus tetrazona. Next base: position 1,925,209 of record NC_056706.1, on the reverse strand, counting down.
TGTTTCCATAATAATCCTAGAAACACTAATGATGATTTGTTTCTTACTAAGATGCTGCTTTTGTCTCCTCCGGATGTTAAGCGCTTGTGGATCACTGTGATGTTTTTATCAGCTGTTCGGACTCTCGTTCTGACGGCACCCATTCACTTCATTGCATTTCTCCAAATCCAATGAAGAAACCAAGTCGTTTAGATGTTAGACGACTCTTTTCTCTCTGTTTTCTGTGGATCCACCGCACACAATGGCTCAGTGTTGTTTCGGGAGACGAGGGCCTCAGTGCCAAACGCTAATGAAGTTTCATTCTACACGCCGTTGAAAGTATTCTCCGTGACAGAGACGTGCGAGACCGTCCCGGCCTCACCTTTCCACAGGCCCGCGCTTTCTTTGTCGTTCACAGAACGCATCTGGAATCCACTCTGGAGCTGATTGAAACCAGATGCTGCCGTCTCGTTTAGATGTACGGCTGCTTTGCTGGGATTTCAGATGATATTTTGTTGTAAAATGTGGAATTTCATAGCGTGTCTCTTGAGATACTGTCCCTCCATTTGTCTGTCTCTCTCTCTCTCTCTCTCTCTCTCTCTGTCTCTCTCTCTCTCTCTCTCTCTCTCTCTCTCTCTCTCTCTCTCTCTCTCTCTCTCTCTCTCTCTCTCTCTCTCTCTCTCTCTCTCTCTCTCTCTCTCTCTCTCTCTCTCTCTCTGTCTCTCTCTCTCTCTCTCTCTCTCTCTCTCTCTCTCTCTCTCTCTCTCTCTCTCTCTCTCTCTCTCTCTCTCTCTCTCTCTCTCTCTCTCTCTCTCTCTCTCTCTCTCTCTCTCTCTCTCTCTCTCTCTCTCTCTCTCTCTCTCTCTCTCTCTCTCTCTCTCTCTCTCTCTCTCTCTCTCTCTCTCTCTCTCTCTCTCTCTCTCTGTCTCTCTCTCTCTCTCTCTCTCTCTCTCTCTCTGTCTCTCTCTCTCTCTCTCTCTCTCTCTCTCTCTCTCTCTCTCTCTCTCTCTCTCTCTCTCTCTCTGTCTCTCTCTCTCTCTCTCTCTCTCTCTCTCTCTCTCTCTCTCTCTCTCTCTCTCTCTCTCTCTCTCTCTCTCTCTCTCTCTCTCTCTCTCTCTCTCTCTCTCTCTCTCTCTCTCTCTCTCTCTCTCTCTCTCTCTCTCTCTCTCTCTCTCTCTCTCTCTCTCTCTCTCTCTCTCTCTCTCTCTCTCTCTCTCTCTCTCTCTCTCTCTCTCTCTCTCTCTCTCTCTCTCTCTCTCTCTCTCTCTCTCTCTCTCTCTCTCTCTCTCTCTCTCTCTCTCTCTCTCTCTCTCTCTCTCTCTCTCTCTCTCTCTCTCTCTCTCTCTCTCTCTCTCTCTCTCTCTCTCTCTCTCTCTCTCTCTCTCTCTCTCTCTCTCTCTCTCTCTCTCTCTCTCTCTCTCTCTCTCTCTCTCTCTCTCTCTCTCTCTCTCTCTCTCTCTCTCTCTCTCTCTCTCTCTCTCTCTCTCTCTCTCTCTCTCTCTCTCTCTCTCTCTCTCTCTCTCTCTCTCTCTCTCTCTCTCTCTCTCTCTCTCTCTCTCTCTCTCTCTCTCTCTCTCTCTCTCTCTCTCTCTCTCTCTCTCTCTCTCTCTCTCTCTCTCTCTCTCTCTCTCTCTCTCTCTCTCTCTCTCTATGTCTCTCTCTCTCTCTGTCTCTCTCTCTATGTCTCTCTCTCTCTCTGTCTCTCTCTATGTCTCTCTCTCTCTCTGTCTCTCTCTCTATGTCTCTCTCTCTCTCTCTCGCTCAGTTCGGTTAAAGAATGCCAAGAATCTGCAGCCGGCAGGACTTTGGGCCTCTAGCAGCTCGGCTTTATGTCTTGACGTGTGTTTGAGTTTGAGTT
>NC_056706.1:1900872-1905872 GCF_018831695.1 Puntigrus tetrazona | reverse complement strand
GGTGAAATAATCATGAACAGTGTTGATTATAGCATTATATTAAGAGCATCAAAGGTAAACATTTGTACTATATTTTTATTTAATGCTCTTTTGAATTTTAAAATAGAATATTATCACAATTTCCTTTTTTTTATTATTATTATTATTATTATTATTATTATTATTATTATTATTTCAAAACTAAATAAAATGGGGCATTTTTGAAAGCATTCTGGGAACACCTTTTATATTACATATTGTAAAAAGGGGTATAATATGTCACATTTAAATTAATAGTTTTAAATTTCAAATCAAAATTTTTACACTTTGAAAATTTCACAAAACACTTTTAATTTATTATTTTTAATATAAATTTTACGTTTTGAATTATTTTTTTATGTTGACATTTTTTTACATTTTTAAATTCAAAATTGAAAATTTTAATTAAAATCTTTACATTTTTAATTCGTTTTTATTTTAAAATCAAAATGTTTACATTGTTTTAATGATGTTTTAATTTTTAAATTTAAATGTTTACTTTTTTGTTAAATTGTACATTAAAAAAAAAATTAATTCAAATTTTTGCATTTTTTCAATTAATTATTTTTTATTTAAAAATGGACATTTTAAATTAACATTTTTTAATGACATGTTTAACATTTTTTTTATTGCAATTTTTACATTTTCAAATTCCAATTGCTCGTATGAAAGTATGAATAATGTTGTGATCTGTCGGAGCAGCACTGAACATCTTGTTTTCCTTCTCTCTCTCAGTGGCTGGTGAATTTCTTTGGCTCCCTGTCCGTCGGCGACTCTGTCGAGTGTTTGAGGGCCATGCTGACCGCGAACCTGCGTCAGAACCTGCAGCTGAGCGTTCAGGTCGCGACCAAGTACCACGAGCAGCTGGGAACGCAGACCCTGGTGGAGCTTTTCGAGTCGTTCAAGAGCTACGAGGGTGAGGCGCTCTCGACCGCGTGCGTCCGTGAGGCCGGAGTGCCGAATGACTCACTTCTGTGTGTCTCGCTCAGGTCTGTTTTATTTCCTGGGCTCGATCGTGAACTTCAGTCAGGACCCCGATGTGCACTTCAAGTACATCCAGGCGGCGTGCAAGACGGGTCAGATCAAAGAGGTGGAGCGCATCTGTCGAGAGAGCAGCTGCTACAACGCCGAGCGCGTCAAGAACTTCCTCAAGGTGCACGAGAGAGAAAACATCGACGCATTCAGTTAAAAACAATCTAGCGATAAATACAGGTCTTCATATATGTGATGCTATATTAACAGAAGCATTAATACAGTTACGGTAAGACAATTAAAAACTGCATTAAAAACTATTAACTAATTTATTTTCATTTATTGAGTTTAATTAACTAAAACTATATAACGAACTATAACAATCTTATATTTAATAAACCTTTTATTTTTATTGCCAAATAACAATAAAATAAACATTCAAAATTAGCTTACATTTACATTTTTAATGTAATAAATTACATTGCATTTTTAATTAAAATAATTTAAGTGAATTAATAATAATAAATGTTATTTTGCAGATATTTATTTAACTAGTTTTTTTTATTAATTGAATTAATTTGAACTGAATTAATAGCAATAAAATGAACATTCAGCATTAGTTTAAGGTTAATTGGAGAAAACCTATTTAATTAAATTAAAAACTAATTAAATTGAAGTCATTTTTATTAATTTTAATGTTTTTATTTAATTATAAACTTTTATTTTTAACTAATTCCATTGAAGGGAATAAATAACAATAAAATAAACATTCAAAATTAGCTTACATTTACATTTTTTATGTAATAAATTAAATTGTATTTTTATTAATTCAAATAATTCAAGTGAATTAATAATAATAAATGTTATTTTGCAGATATTTATTTAACTAGTTATTTTTTTATTAATTGAATTAATTTGAACTGAATTAATAGCAATAAAATGAACATTCAGCATTAGTTTAAGGTTAATTGGAGAAAACCTATTTAATTAAATTAAAAACTAATTAAATTGAAGTCATTTCTATTAATTTTGATGATTTTTATTTTATTATAAACTTTTAATTTTAACTTATTCCATTGAAGGGAGTAAATAACAATAAAATAAATGTTCAAAATTATCTTACATTTACATTTTTAATGTAATAAATTACATTGTATTTTTTATTAATTAAAATAATTTAAGTGAATTAGTAATAAATGTTATTTTGCAGATATTTATTTAACTAGTTTTTTTTATTAATTGAATTAATTTGAACTGAATTAATAGCAATAAAATTAAAATTCAGCATTAGTTTAAGGTTAATTGGAGAAAACCTATTTAATTAAATTAAAAACTAATTAAAGTGAAGTCATTTTTATTAATTTTAATGTTCATTTAATTATAAACTTTTATTTTTAACAAATTCCATTGAAGGGAATAAATAACAATAAAATAAACGTTCAAAATTAGCTTATTTAATTTTTTTATTTTTTTATTGAATAAACTAAATTGAAAAAGGCTGGCTAAAATGTGCATTTTCATTTTAATTAACGATTTGAATTTGCATAAAAATGAATACATTTGAATGATTGAATGAATACATTTCCTAACAATCTCTCCCATTTTGCGTTTCCCTTCGATTGACATTTTTATCATCGCAAATAACAGCCGATTGTTTGTCGTTGTCTCGCACTCAGCTGCTTTGATTATATAAAAGCGCTCTGATCGTCTTCGACAGCGGCGTACGGCTTGTTTTGTATTTGCGATCAGGTTGCTGTCGTGTGTTTTCGCAGGAAGCCAAACTCACCGATCAGCTTCCTCTCATCATCGTCTGCGACCGCTTCGATTTCGTCCACGATCTCGTGCTTTACTTGTATCGTAACAGCCTGCAGAAGTACATCGAGATCTACGTACAGAAGGTACGCTGAGTCCTGAGCTCACACACACACACACACACACACCTGGAGGGCTCACGTGTGTGTGTGTGTGTGTGTGTGTGTGTGTGTGTTTGCAGGTCAATCCCAGCAGGCTGCCGGTGGTGGTGGGAGGTCTGCTGGACGTTGATTGCTCCGAGGACACCATCAAGAGTCTGATCCTGGCCGTTCGAGGAGACTTCAGCACCGACCAGCTGGTGGAGGAAGTGGAGAAGAGAAACCGGTATTAAATGACCCCGTCCTGTATCTCTAGACCGAAACACAACTTCACGTGAGAATGCATTTTTATAGCAGCGAAGCCGAGTCTCCGAAGCACAAAAGCAGTCATGAGAGTCATTTTTTATTAATCTTTCCGTTGATTTATGGTTTGTTGTGACTATATTCGGCTGAGCCTCAGATACAAGTATTTTAGTCAGTGAGGGAGCCAAAAAATATTGAGAAAATCGCTTTTAAAGTTGTCCAAAGGAAACTCATAACTATGCATATTACTGATCAGAAATTCCATTTTGATGTATTTATGATAGGATTTACAAAAATGTCTTCAGGCAACATGATCTTTACTTCCTAATGGTTTTTGATTCAGTGTCTTTAACTAGCGCGATGGTTTCAGTGTTTATCCCAGTATTTCAAAGCAGTAGTAAATTGTAGATTGGCAAAAAAAAAAATTAATAAAAAAAATAAATTAACAATTTTTTTTTAAATAATTAAAAAAAAAAATATATATATATATATATATATATATATATATATATATATATACAAATTTATTATATTAATACTAATATAAAATAATACAAAATTTTATATATTAAATTAGTATTATATCACAGTTAATTAAGATTGATTTCTTTGACACACAATATATATATATATATATTAAATTACATTTTTATCTGCTAAATGAAATAGAATAAATAGGTATATTTTGTGAGCCAATAGCTTGTATTTTTTGTATTGTGTCCTTGGGTTCTTGAAAGGCGCTATAAAAATAAAACACATTATTATTATTAAATTCTATTAGATTAGATTATATCTGTATGTTGTATCATAACGCTTAATTAGGATTAATGCTTTATTATTTTTAGTAAACACATACTGTATACCGTACATAGTTTGACGGTCAGATCCATCAGTGTTTTGTTTTCTCCAGACTGAAGCTGCTCTTGTCTTGGCTGGAATCTCGCGTTCAAGAGGGCTGTGAAGAGCCCGCTACCCACAATGCACTGGCAAAGATCTACATAGACAGTAACAACAATCCCGAGCGCTTCCTCCGAGAAAACCTGCACTACGACAGCGCGATCGTGGGCCGGTACTGCGAGAAGAGAGACCCGCACCTCGCCTTCGTGGCCTACGAGAGAGGACAGTGCGACCTGGAGCTCATACAGGTGTCTTCTGCTCTCCACAGCTGCATGCTTTTGATTACGAGTCTGGTAAAATCAGTAAAATAAGAACATATTTTTGCAAATTAAAGGAACCAGTGCACGTTTGAATACGCGGTAAGGTGTAATTTATTTCCGCGATGCACTGCTGAATTTACAGCGTCTGCTCAAGAAACGTAAACGAGTGTTTTCATGTCCTCTTGTAGGTGTGCAACGAAAACTCCCTGTTTAAAAGCGAGTCGCGGTATCTGGTGCGGAGGAAAGATCCAGATCTCTGGGCTCAGGTTCTGCAGGAGACGAACCCTTACAGACGGCCGCTGATAGATCAGGCACGAATCGTCCACAGATATCACGAAGTGTTCGGTCACGGAGGTGTTACTGATGAGGCTCGTGTCTGCAGGTGGTTCAGACGGCTCTGCCGGAGACGCAGGACCCGGAGGAGGTGTCTGTGGCGGTGAAGGCCTTCATGACGGCGGATCTGCCGAACGAACTCATCGAGCTCCTGGAGAAGATCGTTCTGGAGAACTCCATATTCAGTGAACACAGGTGAGTCTCGTGACGCAGCCCTCGAGATTGAATTCGTGGTAGACCGGAGACCAGGTAGCATTTTACGTGATGGTCCAAATTAAATACATGATGAATAAAATTCATTGCAAAAATCTTTATTCCAGTATTTAGTAGTGGTAAATTATTGATTTAAAAATAAAATAAAAATAAA
>NC_056706.1:1893372-1895872 GCF_018831695.1 Puntigrus tetrazona | reverse complement strand
ATAATTTAATCATTTGAATTTTATGCATTTGGTTTTGATTTATTAATATGTCTATATACAGTATATATTTAGAAAATATTTGCATGTATGTATTTATATTCATATCATTTATATCATATATAAATATACTTTATATATAAATGTAATATATTTAACATTTTGTGTAAATATATATATATATATATATATATACAAGAGGCTGGAAAAGTAAATTTAAGCATAACATATATATGTATATATATACATATATATATATATATATATATATATATATATATATATATATATATATATATATATATATATATATATATATATATATATATATATATATACACACACATATATATATATGTATATATATATATATATATATATATATATATATATATATATATATATATATATATATATATATATGTATATATATATATATATAATGTGTATATATTTATATATATTGTGTGTGATTTATGTATACTATAGATATACTAAGATAATAGAAATAATTTACATTTAATGTAATGTTTTTATTAATAATAATGATAGAAACAACAATATATGTGTATATATATATATATATATATATATATATATATATATATATATATATATATATATATATATATATATATATATATATATATAATAGTAGTGGTAGCATGTTTGTTTAATAATAAATATATGTTTGAAGTTATTAAAATAATCGTAACCTCTGTGCATAAAAGTGTTTATAATGTTGACACATGGTGTTTCTGTCCGGAGGTCGGAGAGAGATGTTACGAGGAGGGTATGTTTGAAGCTGCCCGGCTGCTGTTTAATAACGTGTCTAATTTCGCCCGTCTGGCGTCCACGCTCGTCCACCTCGGAGAGTTTCAGGCGGCCGTGGACAGCGCGCGAAAGGCCAGCTGCACGCGAACATGGAAAGAGGTGAGACACGAAGACGTTATTAAATAAGTTCGATAAATAAAGTTAATGTCTGCCAAAGTGAAGAATCGACTCTATGCAGCCTTAACGAGTCGTTAGCAATCTGAACACATGTAACACATTTGCATAATAATGTAAAAAAACAAACAAACAAACAACTTGACTCCGCCCACGGGTCATCTGACCAATCAGAGCAGAGTGGGCTCAGAGAAAGGAGGGGTTTAAAGAGACTGCTTCGAACGAATCGTTTGGGAATCGCTGGAAAACGAAGATGTTTCGAGAAAACAATAAGCATTTTTTTCTTGCTTGCATGTGAACCTAAGAAGTGTCACAAAACAACAATAGGAGGCTTAAAAAGGGCATGATAAGGGCAATCCTTCAGAACAATATTAACCATTTATATTAAAAACATTTGCCATTTATATATAAAAAAAAATAGAGATAATGTCCACACGAGGGAGCCAGCTCTTCAAGATAAAGAAGATAAAAAATGTTTCAATAAATTGTACTTTTAGTAAAAAAAATGTGTGTAAATTCACTATATTTTATATTTCACCATTATTTTATATATTATTCCAGTTCTCAGACATAACAGAATATGTCCAACTGAAGAAAGTACACTGTATTATTTATATATTTGAGATTTTATATATATATATATATATATATATATATATATATATATATATATATATATATATATATATATATATATATATATATATATTTATTTGTTATGATTATCTTATTATTATTATCTTTTTTTAAATTATATATTATACTTACATATATTTACGTGCTATTTTGTATCAAGCTAATTACAAGTGGGCAAAGTATAAAGCAAGAAAAAAATTATATTATATAAAGTGTGTAAATTATATTTAGGCCAATGTTGGCAAAGATAAAAAAAAACAAATTTAAACAATAAGAAGAAAGCATGAAGCATATGCACATAGCATCAGTGCTTCTTCATCCATAAATTGCCTTCTTTTTCTCATTTTGTCTTGATTTATGACGAACTAATTAGGATTGATGTTAAAACATGAGCGGCAAGAACATGACAACACAGGCAATACGCAGTGCATATATTATGATATTTTTACGAAAAACTTTTTTCGAGACCTTATCGTGTCGCCGTGTTTCAGGTGTGTTTCGCCTGCGTGGACGGAGAGGAGTTCAGGCTAGCTCAGATCTCGGGTCTCCACATCGTCACTCACGCCGACGAGCTGGAGGAGCTCATTAACTACTACCAGGTGAGCGGGCCGCTCGGTGCCGGCGTGTGCGCGAGCTCGGCGCGGCCCCTGACCTCTTCTCTGTGTGGGGCAGGACCGGGGACGCTCCGAGGAGCTGATCGTGCTGCTGGAGGCGGCGCTGGGCCTGGAGCGAGCTCACATGGGCATGTTCACCGAGCTGGCCATCCTCTACTCCAAACACAAACCCCAGCGGATGAGGGAGCACCTGGAGCTCTTCTGGTCCCGAGTCAACATCCCCAAGGTGCCTCTCCATCTCATGCCTTTCTCAAACGCCGTTTGGGGCTCGTCTAGAAGGGTTTGGCGCCTGCGACATCCAGGTC
>NC_056706.1:1880872-1885872 GCF_018831695.1 Puntigrus tetrazona | reverse complement strand
TTCCCGGCGGGTCAAGGTCTGTCCGTCTCTGTTTTAGACGTTAGCGCATGTAGAGTACAATCAGAAGAGGTTTCTCCGTAGCCTGCTTGATTACCCACAGTGCACTGCTCTGTAGCTGTAATAAGCCTGTTTGTTTGTTTTGCGTGAGTGCATCCTCGAGAACAGAAAAGGAAGCTAATTATTATTATAAGAAGATGTGAAGGGGCCAGTCGGGATATATGTAATGGTTTATGACCGTTACCAAGGCAACTGCTGTTCTTTAATATTCATAGTTTGACCTGCAGATGGCGGCAAAACACTCTTACATTAAACTCATGCAACGCCTAACAGGAATTATTATTATTTTTATTTTATTTTTTTTTTATAGAGCATACGCTGAACTTTTAGACAAAATCACAAAATAATATTAGTAATAAAATTTAAATAAAAATGCACAAGTTTAATGCTGAGCGTCTTGTAGTGAGAATATATAAGCATTTATATTCAGAGACAAAATGTATAATTTTCTGCAGATGCTGATTTTTATATGGAAGTAGGGAGCTTGTAATGTAAATCAATTAATTTTTATATTTTTATTTTAACATCAGTCAAAGTTTTAGCGCTTTTGTTGTTTTTATAATTTTTTTATACACATATATATATATATATATATATATATATATATATATATATATATATATATATATATATATATATATATATAATTTTTTTGTCATTTTATTTCAGTTGGAGTGTTTTGGGAAATATCTATAGTCTTATAGCTTCTCTAGTCTTTTCTATTTAATAGTTTATATTTATTTATATTTCTGTTTATGTAGTTTATTTTGTAGTGTCTGAAAAATATTCTAGTATGTAGTGTCTATAAATTATAGAAAAAATTCTATAATTAGAGTAGATGTTAGATTTTATAAATATATAAATTAAATAAGATTTAGGTTTCTGAAGGAGGTATTATGCATCTCATAAACAGCTTAAATAACTGATGAATATTTATTTAAAAATTAATAATTTATTATTATTTTTATTTACTATTCTGACTGTATTTTTTTGTGTGTTTACTGTTCAAAAAAATGGGGGGAAAAATTAATAATAATAAAAATAATTAATTAATGATTATATATATATATATATATATATATATATATATATATATATATATATATATATATATATATATATATATATATATATATATATATACACACTATTAGTTTTAGTTAATTAAACCTGCACTAATAATAGTTTATTAGTCTCGCTGTAGATGCTCACAGTTGTCTCGAAGCTGTTTTTTGATTATTTCACATATTCAAACAAAACGTGAGATCTTGCATCGTGGTTTTTCTACGTGGCATTTATAAATCGTGTTTTTCGAGCTTGCAGAAAGTCGCTCCTGTCGAGTGAAAGCGAGCGCGTTGGCATGATGTGTGTTTGCACGCCGCCGCTGTGTGTGAAGGGCATGAGCGGCTCACACAGCGGCGTCCGGGTGAAAGGATGTGACTTCTGTGTCTCTTACAGGTGGATAAACTGCAGGAGTGTGAGGAAAAGAGAGCGTCTGAAGACCAGGCTCCTGAAGCCTCCTCCATCGTCTACGGTGCGCTCATCTTCAGCACTTTCATGTTGAGCTTGTCAGCTGCTTTGGCTTTTATTTTGAAAAACATTAATGCATATAAAAGGCTTATATCTATATCTATATCTATATATATATCTCTATATCTCTATATATATATATATATATATGCATATAAAAGGTTTATATATATTTATATATATATATATATATATATATGCATTATAAAATGATTTTGCATTACTTATTACTTATTAATTACTTTACTCAATTATTATTATTTACTATTCTGACTATGATTTGTTTTTTGTGTTTAGCATTGCTTTCTGTTTCTGTGGACACTCTTTTGTATTAAAAAAATATGTGTGTGTGTGTGTGTGTATATATATATATATATATATATATATATAACAATAAACTTTCACTGAAAAAGGGAAAGAAACAAATAAATTAAATTAAAAAAACAAATGAATGAATAAATATAAAAATAAAACATCTAAAATAAATATAAAAAGTAAACAAATTCTAAACATTGATGCAAAACGATCTTAATGATACTGTTTTAAATTCGTCACGTACATTATGTAGGTAAATTACATTTGCATTCGCATTTTTTTATATTATCATCATTATTGTTAAAGCATTTAAAGTGATAAAAAACGAGCTTTTAGCTGATCGTTCTGAGTCAAGAAACATGATGAAAATGTTGCCAGTTTAAGTACATTATAATTTGAGAGAAACCTCTCCAACCTGGGAGCCAGGAAAATGAGTTTCTTCTTGTTCGTAGCTGGATGTTTTAGTTTTTGGTAAAGCGTGTTTTCCTTCCCTTGCTCTGATCTGTGATCTGTGATCTGTTTCAGTCACCCGTCACTCTCTGCTCCAAACGCTTCTGCTCATGAATATGCTGCGTTACTCGTTACTAAAACCAGTTACGTCACTCAGTTACTTTCTACGGAAAGTAATGCGTTAGGTTGCTCTTTGTTGGGTCACTTTTTAATTCTGGGCTGGCGTGCTTGTTTGGCTTTGATGTAAAGAGTTGTGTTTTTGGCAAATGTGCGAGCGCTTTCGCAACAAAACCGCTAAAAGGTGGAGTGCAGAAGAAGAAAGAAACACTCTTTAGCAGTAAAAAATGGTTGAATGGTTGCTTAGGGTTGAATTAGATCATTAAAGGTCAGCAGCGAAGACGTTGGTTAATAAAATAGGATTAAATTAGTGTAATGAACCATTACTATTAAGCACTTCTAAAATAAAAGTATTTATTTACATATATATATATATATATATATATATATATATATATATATATATATATATTTATTTATTTATTTATTTATATATATATATATATATATATATATATATATATTTATTTATATATTATTTATTTATATATATATTTTTTAAATATATATATATATATATTTTTTTATTTATATATATGTTTTATTTTATATATATATATATATATATATATATATATATATTTTTTTTTTTATATATATATATATATATATATATTTTTTTATTATTATATTTTATTTTATATATATATATATTTTTTTTATATATATATATATATTTTTTTTTATTATTTATGTTTTTATTTTATATATATATATATATATATATATATATATATATATATATTATTTTTATATATATATATATATATATATATATATATATATATATATAAAAAATTATTTATATATATATATATTTATTATTTATTTATATATATATATATATATATATTTATTTATTTATTTATTTATATATATATGATATTTGTTGATATCATCATATTGTATACTATATATAAATCTATTTAATATATACACAACATATTTTTCTAAATAATAAACATCCATGTGTTTGTATTTATATATATATATACACATAATAAATGCACACATATTATGAAAAAAAAAATATTTTAAATGTGATGAATCATTTCACAGCCCTAGATTAATGGCAGAAATGATATTTAGCTAATTATTTAGATTTGCCTCACATATCGCATTTGACTTTTTATTCATTCTCCTTGCAGCACGAAGAGCTATCAGTCTATGAATGGGAAAAAAAGTGACTCTTGTAAATTAAGAAGCAATGCATTACTGAATGTGTGTGTGTGTGTGTGTGTGTGTGTGCAGGTCAACAGCTGATGCTGAGCGGCAGTCAGACCCCCGTCGCTCCTCAGACGGGTTTCCCGGCTTACGGTTTCGCTCCTCCGGTGTACGGCTTCAACCTTCAGCCTTGAGTGTTCCCGCTAGGAATTCTGGGAAACGTGTGCCTGCGTGCTGCATTCAGGAAGCATGACGAAGCATCTCTGCAATCGACCCCGCACCCAGCGCTCCTCACGTGCACAGCTCTACGCTCTTAAAGACGCTTCGCGATGCCGCAGAAGAGCCTTCTTAGTCTAAACGGGCGCATGGAGAACCCGTTCAGACGCCGTTTGCGGCGAAAGAAGGTATAAAAACGTTAAGAAAGACGCGTTGCTTTTGACTGAACGGTTCTTCTGTGGCATCGCGCCTTTGTTTTTAAGAGTGTACTGTAGTTAGGGTCTTTATTTCTGCACTCTCGCAAATAAAGGTACAGAAGCTGCACGCTGTAAGCAAGAAATTCTAGAGGATTTATGCTAAAAAAACGGCAGCTGTGGTTGTGATTTACAGTAAAAAAAAACGGTAACGACGTTTGCATTTACAGTTAAATACCGTAATTTCATTAACTGCTGTGATGTTAATATAAAGGCCTATTAAAGTGCTGAAATCTGTTTTTCAGCCACCAAAGTCATGAGAAAGTCACGTGACGAACCGAAGCCCGTCGCTTTTAAATACGAATTTATATAGATGCTCTTTAACGCCAACTCATTAAACTGAAATATGCAATAAACACGCATTTAACAGACAGCCCTGACGCACAAAACCCATGAGAAGAAACTAAGACGAAACGGTTGAAAACATCAGATTCGAATGTAAATTTTAAATGCAATGCAAGGAATTCTGGGTAATGGTAGCATTTAACAGGTGTGCCTTTTCAAAAGGGACGTGTTTGTGCCTAAAAGGTCCACTTTGGTACCTTAAAAGGTACTTATTTGAGCCTAATAGGTACAAAAGTGTCCCTTTTGAAAAGATGCCGCCCCCAGAGACAGCTTTTGTACCTTTTTATTTTCCGAGAGCGTCCGATATTCGTAGCGCCCGACTCGTTTCTCGATACCTTTGTCCACTCTTTTTCTGTTTTTAATCGTCGGACTCTGCAAGCATTAACTTCGTTTACATTTCAGGCGGGACTAAATTCGAGTTTCGCGGCGTGAAGATCAGCCGGGCGTAGCCGCGCATGATCACCGAGGCCTTTTCCGCCGCCGTTCATCGTCCGCGTTACTGCAAGCCATACGCGCTGTCCATAGTGTCATGCTGTAGTCAAAAGAGACGTT
>NC_056706.1:1860872-1868372 GCF_018831695.1 Puntigrus tetrazona | reverse complement strand
ATATTTTAATCCTGGATCTGTGCCATGATTTGAGCACAGATGATTTGTTTTATTGTATTTAATATTTTTATATAATGTTTATTTTATTTAAATTTTTTTAAATTTCAGATTTAGTTATTTAACTAAAATATTACGATAAAATGTTAAAGTAAATAGTAACTAAAAACAGCAAAGAAAATGTTACAAAGTTTACGTTTTTTTATTTTATTTTAGTTCATGCTTATTTTATTATTATTTATATTTATATTATATATTATATGTATTTATTTTTTTATTGTTTTAGTTTTAGTTGACTATCATAACCCCGGATCTGTGTCCATTAAAAGTTTTATTGTATTTGATTTTTTTATATAATGTTTGTTTTATTTTAAATTCATTTATAGCTGACTGTTATAACTCTATTAAAAGTCTATTAAAAGTGTATGTAAATACCATTAAACGTCAGTGTTAGTGTTTTAAAGCGTCACAGTACACATATAGTAAAAATAAGCATTTATTTTTTAAATAGACTGACGTTTATTCAGGAAGGAAGCATCAATTTGATCAAAAAAGTGACAGTAAATACTTTTATAATATTAGACAATATTTTAATTTTAATTGCGTGTTATAATGATTTCGCTGAAGACTGAAAAATACAGCTGCGCTTCACAGGAATAAATAACACTTTGATACTCATTGGCACAGAAAACGTCTGTGTTTAATTACAATAATATTTGACGTTTTTTGCTGCTTTTTGCGTGTCTCCGCAGCGGACTGCGTGTCCCAGACGGTCCGTCATCACGGAGCGAAGGGTTTATATCGAGGCCTCAGCTCGCTGCTGTACGGATCCATCCCCAAATCTGCAGTCAGGTGAGTTCCTTTCGTTTCACAAGAGCACAATTAAAACAACACGAGGCTGATCGATGAGAGCAGCATCCAAAACGAGCCAGAAGCCGGTCGCTGTACGAGAAACGCATCTTCATGCATACTTGAGCCCGTCTACTCCAGACAGCTGACATTTATTATGCCGAATCTTTTTGTTGAAGCGGGCGGCTCTTTCTCATTCAGAGGCGCTCTGTGTGTGTGTGTGTGTGTGTGTGTGTGTGACGGAGCAGCAGTGTGTGTCCGGCGCTGTCTGTCAGACTGACGCTCTCTGCTCTCGTGGTCACTGAGGAGAAGGACAGGACTGACCTCTGCACACTAAACCGTCGCCGGTTTCTCACGCTGCTGTCGTTTGACAAAAAGCAGAAGCTCTTCGCGCTGCTTTCTTTCCGCCTCGTAGCGTCAACATGTCCGTCAAGATCCAAAAACAGGTGATTGAAGCGGTGTAAAAGAACGCTAGCCTGAAAATGTGCGCGTCGCTAAATCCGCCGCATTGTATGTATTCTTCAAATGCATTGTCCCTGAATAAATAATAAATACAATTAAAAAGACGAAAATTAAGCTTATTTATGCATTGAATAAGGCGGATAGGTTTTATTAATATATTCAATATTTTTAGTTTATTTAATTTTAGTAATAGTAATATTGTTGTTTTGACGTTTATATTATTTTTTAAATATATCAATGTAATATATTTTTTTAGTTTATTATATATATATATATATATATATATATATATATATATATATATATATATATATATATATTATATAATTTAATATTGTGAGTTAATTAAAAAAATCTTTTCTTTTCCATTTAGGCTAGTTTTACTGTGTTTTTTTGTGTCATTTCAATTTTTTCTAAATATATCTATATAATTTTTATGCTTGTTTGGTTTGTAGTTCATTAATATATTCTTTTGAGTTTAGTGTGTATGTTAGAAATTTTGCTATTTTTATTAACTTTCAAAAATAGCTATATATATATATATATATATATATATATATATATATATATATATATATATATATATATATATATATATATATAAATAAAATAGCTATAATTATTTCTTATTTTTAGTTAGATATTATCAGATAATAATAATTTGCATAAGAAAATAAAAAGTAAAAATTGCATAAGAAATGTTATTAACACAGTAATAAATAACATACCAATATAATAGTTTATTAATATACTTTTTAGTTGTATTTTTTGTTTTAAATATATATATATATATATATATATATATATATATATATATATATATATATATATATATATATATATATATAAATAAATATATAAAATATATAAATATATAAATATTCATTTACTTTAAAATGAGTTCCGTTTTTTTTAATTAATTTCAAACGAATTAAAAAACAGCACAGAATGCAATTAATTTCAAACGTATTAAAAGCAAGAGCAGCATTAAGATCGGACTCAAAAACCAGGTTTCCATGCAGGTTTCAAAATGACTTTTCATTCTCAGGAAAACGGTTCCTTGATGGAGAGAGAAAAAGCGAATACATGTCTTGTAGCGTTCATTCATACAGGAAGAGATGAAAGTGAAACGCGTGTCCAGAGAGTCCTACGTTTGTCCGGAGCGCTGCTTCAGCGGCGTGCGTGTTTCTTTAAGTCCGTCCCTTCATCCCACTCAGACTGATTGCGGTCTTCCTCCTCCTCTCTTCATTAGCTGATTGGATTGGTTTTTTTGCGCGGGTGACCTTGTGTTTGTCCTGTTAATGGATGCAGTGCCGAGCGCTGGACACCAGCCCGGATCACATTCACCAGCAGCTTCTTATTTAAATGCAGCTGGGTTTCAGACGTCCCTCAGAGATCCTCAGCCGTTTACAGAGGACCGCAAGCGTATATATCTTCTCAAAACTTTTTTTTTTAATTTAAGACAAAAACTCCATGCGGTGTCATGTGTTTTTTTTTTACTGTTTGAAATTAATACGGAAAATACTTTTTTTTATTCAGCGTATAGTAGTGTAATTTTAGTATCATTAATAGACTATTTGTTATAATTTTATAATTTATGTATTTGAATTTTTTTTTTTTTTTTTATTAGTTTTCATTTGTGTTTTGTGAATATGCATATTTTATTAAATGAGATGTAGAATATTTTTTTATATTTTATTTTATTTTAGATAGCATCATTTTTTTCTGTTTTTAAAATATTCCCACTGTATATGATTCGTATACAGTTTTGTTTTAGTTCATTAATATGCTGATATAGTTTTTATTCATATTTTTATTTATTCATAAATTATATAATAATAAATAATAATAAATAAATAATTGGCATGTTTTTTTATTTTTATTTCATTTTCATTATTTTTTAAAAATACCTAATATAAAAAAATTATATATAATTAATAATATCATTTATTTTACATCTTATAGTTTGTATTAGTATGAATGAGTTTTTATTTGTTTTATTTATTTTACTTTATGGATTATTTTTAATGATAATAGCCATGGTGCACACTACTTGGTAAGCAGTATGCTGTTTGAGTCATTTAGTAATGCATGTGTAAATGTAAATATTGTATTATTTTAATTCATTGTGAAATATAGCAGATGTTAAGCAGCTGGTTAGTATTTCTTTCTAAACAGTGTGAGTTTCATCCTGTCATGCTGAAGAAGCAACATGAATAGAGCTGGATGGATGCTTTTAAAATTGAATTTGAGTCAATTGAATTAAAGAGAGAGAGAGAGAGAGAGAGAGAGAGAGAGAGAGAGAGAGAGAGAGAGAGAGAGAGAGAGAGAGAGAGAGAGAGAGAGAGAGAGAGAGAGAGAGAGAGAGAGAGAGAAGAGAGAGAGAGAGAGAGAGAGAGAGAGAGAGAGAGAGAGAGAGAGAGAGAGAGAGAGAGAGAGAGAGAGAGAGAGAGAGAGAGAGAGAGAGAGAGAGAGAGAGAGAGAGAGAGAGAGAGAGACAGAGACAGAGACAGAGAGAGAGACAGAGAGAGAGAGAGAGAGAGAGAGAGAGAGAGAGAGAGAGAGAGAGAGAGACAGAGAGAGAGAGAGAGAGAGAGAGAGAGAGAGAGAGAGAGAGAGAGAGAGAGAGAGAGAGAGAGACAGAGAGAGAGAGAGAGAGAGAGAGAGAGAGAGAGAGAGAGAGAGAGAGAGAGAGAGAGAGAGAGAGAGAGACAGAGAGAGAGAGAGACAGAGAGAGAGAGACAGAGAGAGAGACAGAGAGAGAGAGAGAGAGAGAGAGAGAGAGGAAGATTGACAGTCAGTTTGTGTTTAGCTCTTCTGTTTACTTCAGGTCTATAAATAGTGTCTTGAGTAAGAGAGATAATAAAAACACTAGGCTTCTTCCTTCTTCCTGCTGCTAATGGACACCTGTGTCCTTCCTCCGGTGCTTTTCCGCTGACGCCACTCCATTCACGAGGAAACGCTGGGAAATAAGCCTCAGATCTGATTCTGAGGACTGAGACTTGAGGCTAATCGGGCGTCTGCGTGAATAAAGTTTGTGGAAATGCATGTCTGTGCTTCCTGTGTGTTAAAAGCTAGTATACAGAGCCAGCGGGCCAAAACAGCATACTATTGTCCTTATTTCTGCTAGATATAGCATTATGTGGTAAAAGTAAATAATTCCTTAAAGTCCTTTATTTTATTTTATTTATTTAATTTAATTTAATTTAATTTAATTTAATTTAATTTAATTTAATTTAATTTAATTTAATTTAATTTAATTTGGGTCTTTTTTGTTGCCAGTAAAATTTTAAATTAATATTTGTCATCACTGTCAACTTTTGACGTATATTTATATATATATAATATATATATATAATAAAATATTGTGAAAATATTTACATGTGGCAGATATAGAATCAATAAAAATACAATTATACTGATAGCAAACGTTCTGATCACTTTCGTATGCCTGTGTGTGTGTGTGTGTGCGCAGTGTGTGTGTGTGTGTGTGTGTGTGTGTATCATTGTGTCTAGGGACAAAACTATTAATAGACCATACGACCTCCCAAAAACATTTCCAAAATATATATATATATGTTTTATTTTTAAAAGACCAATGAAAGAAGCGACATAGCAAACTACGCTTTAGTGATCAATTAGATTTATTTTATTCACTTTTATTTTATCAAGCCAAACGGAAGAAGAGATATAGCAAACTTTGCACGAGTCAGTATTTTATTTTAGTTCATAGATCCGAACGAAAGAAGTGGCGTAGCAAACAGCTACTTTGAGCTGTATTTTTTAATCCATTAATTTATATATATATATATATATATATATATTTTTTTTATATATGCTTTCCTCAGAAACGAATGACTGCGTGTGACTTACTGGGGAGAAAAGAAGTGACGGGTTTATATTGCGTGCTATTTTTCTGATTGGTTTCCAGCCCTGCAGCAATGCTTTTTTCTCTAATGTTCTGCTTCATTTAAAACACAGATGATGATGATGATGATGATGATGATGATGATGAAGTGGGTGTTTCTCGGCAGGTTCGGTGTGTTTGAGATCCTCAGTAATCAGATGAAGGACGAGGCTGGGAAGCTGGACAGCACTCGGGGGTTAGTGTGTGGTTTAGGGGCCGGTGTGATGGAGGCCGTCCTGGTCGTCTGTCCCATGGAGACCGTGAAGGTGAGGTCAAAGGTCAGCGTTACATTTGCGCCGGTGTCTACGCCTGCCTGGTTTTTACCGTCAATGCTCTCGTCTCCCGCGCCTCCAGGTGAAATTCATCCACGATCAAACCTCGGCTAACCCCAAGTACAGAGGCTTCTTCCACGGCGTGCGGGAGATCGTCAGAACTCAAGGTGAACAGCGCGCTGTTTTGACTGATTCTGAGTTTCGTGAAACACACTGTCCTGATTGCAAGGTCTGCAAAAGTTTTAAAAGAGACAGTTGAAACACAACACAATCATGACAGTCTTCCCTTTTTCTATTTGAGATTATATAATGAATTATTTTTCAAATCAAAGAGGTGAACATAGCAAGCAATTGCTTTAGTGTTATTAATTCCATGTTATTTTAGTTAATTCAATTTAATATTTTAAATATTTATTATTATTATTATTACTTGATTTAATTTAATTTAATTTAATTTAATTTAATTTAATTTTTGTATCTTCCCTGTTCCTTTATTTCTGTCTTTCTGTCAATTTGTTATACTCATCGTGATAATGTCTGAATGTCATGAATTAAATTAAATTAAGTCACCATAATTGATTTTTTTATTTTGTTTGTTTAGCCAAAACACTTGTCCTGTGTAGGGTCACTTTAATTTAATTTTATTTAATTTTATTTAATTTTATTTATTTATTTATTTATTTATTTATTTTTTTTTTATTTTTTATTTTTTATTTTTATTTTTTATTTTATTTTATTTTATTTTATTTTATTTTTTGTCCTCTGAATTATGTGGAGCTTTAATGTTATTATAATTTTTGGTTTATTTAGCAGCTACAAAATATTTTTTTAATGATTTTAAATAAGTCAAATAATAATTAACAACAACTAAAAATAATGATCTAGGCAGCGACACGCTTTACCTATAATTACATTTCCTATTTTATTTGAACTTTGTATTATTTCTGCATCTAACGAAAGGCTGTGTGCGACTGATTGTAGAGTGTTTTTTCCATCTCTTAGATGCTCATGCATGTGATGTATGTGATGTTTGCGTCTCTCAGGGATCCGAGGGACGTATCAAGGCCTGACGGCGACCGTCCTCAAGCAGGGCTCCAATCAGGCCATCCGCTTCTTCGTCATGACCTCTCTCAGGAACTGGTACAAGGGTGAGATACAGATACGACACGCTGCCCTCCGGTGGCGGCCGCAGCCTCGTCTGCTCACGTCTGTCGTCTCTCGGCTGTGTTGCAGGCGACGATCCCGACAAGTCCATCAACCCCGTGATCACAGGAGCGTTCGGAGCCGTCGCAGGAGCTGCCAGTGTGTTTGGAAACACGCCGCTGGACGTCATCAAGACCAGGATGCAGGTATTTATCAGCTCTTCAATGCATTCGAACACACCTTATAGTTTATAGCCACTTCCAGACACTTTATTTTCTCTGTTGTTTTAAATTATTTACATGACATGAATTGATTTTTTATAAATTGCTTTAATTATATATATATATATATATATATATATATATATATATATATATATATATATATATATATATATATATATATTCTGCTGTCAAATCGCAATTAATAATATATAATATATATTTTATTTATATAACATATGCATGCAATTATTTTATTTATTTAAAAATATGTTATGTTTATATATTAAATATTTTTGTATACAATATGAAATATAGTAATATTAATATATTAACGTATATACATGCAAATATTTTCAAAATATCTACTGTATGTGTGTGTCTTTATATATTACTTATAAATATACACAGTACACACATATATAAACAAAAACTTTTTTTTGGATGCGATTAATCTCAATCATTTGATAACTATACTATATATATATATATATATATATATATATATATATATATATATATATATATATATATATATATATATATATGTATTTGTAACATCTGACTGAATAAATATCATATTAGAAAAAGGAAGAAAATAAGCAGCTCACGATATTTATGTTTTTTTTCTGGCTCATGACTTTCAGTC
>NC_056706.1:1843372-1853372 GCF_018831695.1 Puntigrus tetrazona | reverse complement strand
GCGCCGATCAGATCAGATCCTGAGGCCTGGTTCTCTGCAGAAATGAGCCTCAGACATCATAAATATATGAAAATATGGGTATTGAGCAATTATTTTACTCAATTATTCAACATTTTATGCGTACATATGTATGTATGTATGTATGTATATATATATATGTGTGTATATATATATATATATATATATATATATATATATATATATATATATATATATATATATATATATATATATATAAATATATTTAAACTATTAATAAACATATTTAGACATATGGGTTTAAAACCTATATTGATCATCTCAAGTTATTTATTCTATTTAAGTATTTAAATTTAAAATATTAGACAACACGTTTATTTTTTATCATTAGGTTAATACAAATCCTTAAAATAGTATCGAGCAAATATTTGAAATCATCAATAAATAACAATTATTATTAATAATTACTTTTAAACACTGTAAAATCAAGAGCTGTCAGGTCTAAATAATGCAATATTTAATAATAATAATGGCAAAATAATGCTATTTTTCATATAGCATCATATATATATTTATATATATTATATGAATTTTTTTTGTAAAATATTAGATTTGTTGTATTTTAAATACTGGTTATTTAATTACTTTATAAACTCACATCTTAACTATAAAATGTATTTGTGCATGAAAATGTTGAATAGAAATCTAAATGTTTGTATTCACACACACTAAAAGGTTATTTAAAAGTTATGCATATAATATCGAATCATTGTTTTATTAAACTGAAAGTGTTTGTGTGGCGCGCCGAGGGTGTCATTGCGCATGCGTCCTGCGGGCGGCGCTGCGTCAGCGAGCGTCACCCCGCGCGCGCCTCAGATGAAGTTGAGCGATGCTGCTGACGGGACGCGTCTGAAAGCGCTCGGATTCGCGAGAAACTCCCACAAAGCGTCGTCTCCCGTACCGAAGCGACCCCCGAGGACGTTCCGCGAGACGCCGTGATGAAGATGACGACGACGGTGGTAACGCCGGCTTTGACGCGCGTCTGCGCGGTGATCGCGCTCGTGATGTGCGCGTGCGGCGGGTGCGAGGCGGGATGCGCGGACAGACCGGCACCGAGATGCTGCCCGGGACGGAATAACGAGTGCGCGGAGAGGAGCGCGAGGAGGACCGTGTGTTACTGCGACGCGTACTGCCGGAGGAGCGGCGACTGCTGCGACGACTACCAGAGCGCGTGCCACGTCTCAGGTGAGTCCGTTAGAAAAACCGCGGCAACCGCGTGAACCTGCTGCCGCGGGCGTGACGTCACGACGCTCCGAACTTTTGGAACGCGTTTAAATCTTTTTTTTTTAAAGGAATATCACCTAATTAATCAGGCTTAAGGTGATTTATATTAAACGATACGTGTGTTGTTGTTTTTTTACATGTTATAACAACAAATTAACTTAAACGTATAGTACGTGCGCGTAGGTGATAATTATTTGGCCGTTAATTAAATCGAATCGAATTTGATTAATATTTCCATTGATGTCTGGTTTGTTGGGATAGGACAGGATTTGGCTGAGATGCAACTATTTGGAAATCTGGAATAGGAGGGTGGGAAAAAAAAATCGAAATACTGCGAAAATCGTCACCGCGTATTACCAAAAAAGGTTTTTTTTTAATAATCTTTACTAATCCTAATGATTTTTGGCATAAAAGAAGTCAATGGGAAGTGAAACATAATGGTTAGGGGACTGTCCCTTTTAATACATCTTTGGAAGATTTGTGGTGTAGTGCGCAAAAGAAATCATTTTATTAACGTCTTTAATTTTTCATGAACGTCGATGCAAGCCAAACCTGTTTTGGTTACAAACGTTCTTCAGAACGTTTTTCATTTTTATAAGAAAAAAGAAAGTTACACGGGTTTGGAGACGCGTGTAAATGAAGGCCTTTAAATCAGAATCAGAATTTTTTTCGTTTCAAATATAATTGTTGTAAGTGTATTACGATTTGAACTGGATTTATCATTAAATATAACGCAAGTGAATAACTATTATGATGCTTTTATGCTCTTTTTGAAGCTTAAAAGTCATTTGTTTTGGCTATAAACAGAGCATCCACTCTTGCATTTTAAAGATGAGGGGGTAAATGAATGACAGAGGTTTAATTTCAACCAAACAAAACGTGGTCTCAAATTAGTTCTTTCAGCAGACCCGTCTGAACGAGATGATGGTTGATGAAGCATTGACAGAAACCAGAGGCTCAGAAGCAGCTGGTGTCTCCGAGAGTCTGGTTATTATCACGGCCGTCATTATCTGCTGTCTCTACGTCTCTCACCTGCTTCAGCTACAGCAACAGAGCTCAGAAACGGCTTCAAACACAGCGCGTGCATGTATATGTTTAAACATCAGTACATCGCAGCAGCTATAAAACACCCTGAGACGTCTGTTTGGACTCGAGCGAGGTCTTCAGTGTCTTCCGGGCTGGCCGAGCTCAGTTGTCTTCGTTAAAGCTGATTTTAAAACCTCTGACGGTCGAGCACATCGAAACCGACGAGCAAAGCATCTGAAAGCATCTCTCACATAAAGTCACACAGAGTTGGCTTGTGATTCTTAGTCCAAGCCGGATGTTGTTGGCGGGGTCGCTGTTGTCTTTGCGATCGCCGGCCGCTTTTATTATGTTTTTATTATGAGTAATGTTGGACTGGATGGGTTCGGTTGGTTTTGTTTTGTTCACGTCTCCAACTAACAGCTTGATCTGATTCATTCAGACACACACACACACTCACACACACTCCCTCGGCCATGATTACTGCCATATGTGTGTGTCTCAGCTGTAGACTTGATTATATATAGCTGAGGAAAACAAATATGTCAAATATTTGCTAACAGAAAAACAAAACTCACAGATTTATGAGTTCGGGTGTGTTTTGGGGCGGTGCAAAACAATTACATCAAATATAAAAAATTTAATGTATGTTAATATTTCTGTATTTGCTCATTAATTATATCAGTCCGCCACAGAGCCATTGATTTTAAAATAAGTGTTTCATGTAAGAATTAAAACAATGAAGTTTTGTTATGAATAGGGATCAATAACGATATGAATATTTACTAAACCATGCTAATGGTAACAATGATAGCTTATATACAATGTAATAACTATGGATATATTTTCACTATATATATGTGAGTGTATGTGTATGAGATATGTATATAAAATATGGGAGATAGTAGACAGAACTACCAAATTGAATACCATATTGTTAGATTATAGTATAGTGTGTGGAAATATATAAGTAAAAACTACAGCAGAATTTCATTACTAATTGTGAATATTCAGGATATATAACTTCCATTTTATGAAGAAGGATATCACATCAGCAGCATGGAGTCAGAATACACCCAGTTTTTAGCCAAGAACAGAATCTCTCTCTCTCTCTCTCTCTCTCTCTCTCTCTCTCTCTCTCTCTCTCTCTCTGTCTCTCTCTCTGTCTCTCTCTCTCTCTCTCTCTCTCTCTCTCTCTCTCTCTCTCTCTCTCTCTCTCTCTCTCTCTCTCTCTCTGTCTCTGTCTCTGTCTCTCTCTCTCTCTCTCTCTCTCTCTCTCTGTCTCTCTCTCTCTCTCTCTCTCTCTCTCTCTCTCTCTCTCTCTCTCTCTCTCTCTCTCTCTCTCTCTCTCTCTCTCTCTCTGTCTCTCTGTCTCTCTCTCTCTCTCTCTCTCTCTCTCTCTCTCTCTCTCTCTCTCTCTCTCTCTCTCTCTCTCTCTCTCTCTCTCTCTCTCTCTCTCTCTCTCTCTCTCTCTCTCTCTCTCTCTCTCTCTCTCTCTCTCTCTCTCTCTCTCTCTCTCTCTCTCTCTCTCTCTCTCTCTCTCTCTCTCTCTGTCTCTGTCTCTCTCTCTCTCTCTCTCTCTGTCTCTCTCTCTCTCTCTGGAGCAGGTTCTCTCTCTCTCTCTCTAATCTCTCTCTCTCTCTCTCTCTCTCTCTCTAATCTGTCTCTCTCTCTCTCTCTCTCTCTCTCACCCTGACTCCAAGATGTTGTTGTTCTCTCTCTTGGCTGTTATCTGGGATCATTGTTCAAGGCTGTGGGTCATTTACAGTTACAGTCTGAACCACAAATGAACTATATTACTACAGCAGAGTGACTGTATACTGGAGGGTTATATATTGGCCAACAGTTGAAATGTTTTAACCCTTACAGAGCTGGAACATTTACACTTAACCGTGTGAATCATATAAATATACCCATCCTATAGGCTGTGTTTCATGTATAAAACATATAGCCTGTAAATATTTTTTTAAATGTAAAATTTAATCTTAAGTATTATATCAAGGATTAATAACTTTAAGTCATACCATGCACCACTAGGTTCTGGCATCATCTTTATAATGTACGCAAGCATTTTAGCCAAAATCCCAGTCATCTGTCAGACAGCGGCCCACCGGACCAGATGCTGTAGATGTTAAACATTAATGCTGTCCAACCGTGAGTGCATGGCATGTTAAAAGCACCATTAATGCAGCTAATGGAGGTGAGGAGATGCGCATGAAGAAAAACCAAATGTAAATTCTGCCTTCGGGATTTCCTCACAGCTTCACAAGATTCAAAATCGAAACAAGCTGACTTAGGATGTGTTTTTTTACTCAGTCTGCTTCGCATCGCCTTAATAAACTTTAATTCTGCGAGCGTTTTCGAGATTTCGGCGTGTGCCTCGTTGGTTTTGTAGACTGGTCTTACTCCGGTGGATGATGAAAGATGCCATTTTGCGCGACTCCGTCTTTGCTGTGAGGTTCGTGTGTTGACGTGAGTCTGTTTGATGTCTCCCAGGACGGAGCTTTATTGTCTCTGTGACAGATTCCTGACGGCGGAGGAATGCTGAGGAATATCTGCGGTGGGTTTGGTGGCCCTCGTAAACACCCGAGTGCTGCGAGAGCGAACGCTGAACAGGAACATACTGGTGCACGTGTTGTGTGTTACCTGATGCACGCACATTTCACGAATGTGTTGATGTCGAGGAAAACCACATGTTCCTCTCTGTCCTCCTACGTTAATCTCCCGACGGCTCTAACGTTAATTAAGGCTCAGAAGAGCTGAAGATGTGCATTGCTTTGGCTCTTTCGAAATGATCCAAAAGGAGTTTGTTTCTTCATCATGTAGCATTGCATCAGTGTCTCTGCAGGGAATGGGTGTCGTCAGAATGAGAGTCCAAACAGCTGATTTAACAACTTTAACAGCACTCCAGTCCATCAGTTAACGAAAAAGAAATCAAATACATCATTAAGATGTTTTTAATTTCAAACCACTTCTTCCTGCTAAAACAACATGGCTTTCTGCTGCGAAATGGGCAATATCCAGTCCAAAACCACTCTAAACTAATATGTGGGTGGATTCTGATGTGAAGGATTTATAGGTTTTTGTGTGGCAATTAAATATTCTAGAGACTTTACAGAAATTGTAATAAATTCTAGTTTCTGATTCAGATTATTAATTAATGACTCTATGTAGGAGTCTTTTAGTAATTCATTCTTTTAGACTGATTCATTAAAAAGAACTAAAGAGTAATTATTTTACAATAGTGATGGGTATTTTGGCTTATTTTAGAGTCAATTTAAGCAATTACAAACAACTCTTTTGACTCCCAAACGACTTTTCGACGATTTGGTATCAGATCTGGCTTTAATAATATAATTGGTTTGATCTATGATTATGTTTATACCAATAATCTCAAATTTACATTATAATTGGTATAAAAGCTTTATATATATATTTATATAGAATTATCCAAATAAATCATGGAACACTGTGCTCCATATAAAACAAATAAATAAATAGCATCCAAATCATCACTCAACATTTATAGTAGCATAATTACAGTGAAAAATGTATATCAATATATCAAACATACGTATATCTAAAACATATGGAGCGCATGTGGCAAAAAGAACCGTGCTATTATTTGGTCTTGCAGTAATTCACCAGAAAATAAGTAAATCACGAACAACACACAGTTCACAGTAAATAATATAGTTCATAATTAACTCATCATGTTTGTTTTGTGCAATCAGTAACAGTGTTGCAACGGTAAGATTATTTGTAATGTTTTCTCTCTCGTTTCAGCAAACTCATAAAAATCCTCGTGCGCTTTAGATCCAAGCGTTTAGTGTGATGACTAAAGAACGCAGATGTTCGAGAGCCGTTAACGAATGGCATGAAAGTGGTTTGGCTCCAGTATTTTGTTTTAAAGAAGGCACCGCGTCTGACAAAGATGCAAAGACAATACTACATTTAAGACGTTGTTGGTAAGCAGGTCACCTGATGAGAACGCTTGTGACCTTTAGTGACCCCGGAGTGCGAGCTGACGGTGCGAGCGAGGGAAGGGATGTCTGGGAACGGGATGCAAGGCATATCTGCAGAACTAATGCAGGGGAATGTGGGGAATTTGACAGGGCCTTTGTATGGAGGTGTGTGTTTGTGAGTGTGTTTGCGTTCATTGTTGAGATGTGTCACTCTGGTGTGGAAGAACAGAAGAATGAGAACGAGCGAGACGCGAGGTCACAGAGAGACTGACGTGAATGAAATTTAGCACGAATAAATGTCCCATCTAGGTTCGGCAGTGTTTCAATGTGTTTGTATTTATAAAGCACGCACATTTCAATCTAGTTTAGTTGACCAAAGTGCTGTACGTAAAACATACACCTAATTACAGCATTTAAAGCATTTAGCTGTGGACGTATGTGTTTTCATAATTTGAGAAATACAGAGAAGGCTCTATCTCCCCTACATTTTAGTCTTGTTCTGGGAAACCAGAAGTGTTGACTGAGATCTCAATGACCTAATAGGGATGTACGTAGTAAGAGATAATGAAGAGCAAGACGGTTTACGGCCTTTCCAAAACGCAATACGATACCGCATTGGTTACCAGATGAGATAGATGAGACCGACGAGCCATAGTAAAGCAAGCTGCAGATGATGCATGTATTACAGTCTCAACTCTTAAAAAAGGGTTTCATCTTTGCTAGTCTATGAAGATGGTAGAAGCTGGAGCTCACAGTGGCATTCATTTGTTTATCTAGCTTCAGTTCGCAGTCAAATATAAAACCCGTCACCATAAAATGGGTTGGGGAACAAAAAAGGATCTGTATAACCGAAATAATTATGTTTCAGTGATAGATTTTACTTTAAGAAGAAAGTCATTTTTCCAGTGTATGGCCAGGAGGGTTTGGTTGTAATTTAACCTAAAATCGGCTTTGTGTTCTGTTTTCAATCACTTTTTTTTTGCTTTAAATCCATTTGTATGCCGTAAAACACAGAATTTAATGTTTTAAAGGATCTCAACAAATAGAGTGCCCATCATTCCAGACCAAACATGCAAGAATTGTGAGTTGTTTGGAGTTTATCTTCGTTTTATTTGCTCGTTGAGTGTAGCATATGTGTGCACTTGAGTTTTCTTCAATATTGGTGCAGTATTTCATGCATCAGTGCTTTGATATGGTTTCCAGCTGCAGTCTACGTGTGTGTGTGTGTGTGTGTGTGTGTGTGTGTGTGTGTGTGTGTGAGCGAGAGAAAGGTGTGCATGCACGCACACCAGCTGTGTGGTTTGCATGTTCTGGTGGATAACCTGAGCATATGTTACACGTACAGGAAGTTAATCCTAAAGATTTACTCAAAAGCACAAGAACAATGTCACATTACACCACAAACATGTGCATTAAGCTACTTCATGCTTTTTGGGAACCGTACAGTAGCCAGTGTTGTATTCATTCAGTCCAAGCACACTTCATTACCGTCTTAATTTAGCAGGATTAATGATGCACTGGACAAAAGTGATATATACGATTTCCAAGAAGAAATTCCGAGGATTTTTAAGAACGAAATGGTATTTTCTTATAAAACACACTGTTCTTTTTTAATAAACTTTATCCCAGATTTCACCTTATTGTGCAAGACACATTCCTTCTGACTAAACAAACCAAAAAAAAACATATCTTGTGAAATCTTTCTTTATTAAGAAGCTGCAAAATAACCAAGACTTTTTAGCTTCTAGTTGGTGAAAAGCTGCTTTGGGAGCTTTGACTTGGTGTTGTGATGTAACTTGACGTGTAGAAGCCGTACGAAGCAAACCAAAGACCCTAAATGTTTACTTGTTCTCTTGAATACGGGATCACAAACACTCAAGACGCTCTAGAATGCGCCACAGAAATCCCTGGCTCACTTTACAAACACTTTGGAGCGCGTGGCCCACGTGAAACAGTCGGGGATCTCGGTTCCTCTGAAGCCCACATGAGAGAGCAGCTGTGTTATTGGGATCCAGACTCGCTGGCGTTTGCTTTCTTCTCTGTTTGTGTGTAGTTTGAGGGTGTGTATGATGTCACGGCACACAGCTGCGCGATCGCAAACTCTTAACGTGATCGGCGTTCGTGCATTTTTAACCCGAACTCTAAACACACAATCGGGGGATCTGCTACCACGACCTAAAGCGTTAGTCCACCCCAAAATTTCAATTCTGTCATTAATTACTCAGCCGCATGTCATTCCAAACCCATAGGAGATTTGTTCATCTTCAGAAAGACAAATGATTGAAATCGGAGAGCTATCTGACCCTCCACAGACAGCAACTGAACAGATTCAGAAACATCGGTCAAACAGTCCATGTGACTTCAGCTTGCGACGCTTTCCACAAAAGTAACATGAATTTCTCAACTATTCTTCTCCCCTGACTTAACGTCTTCCACCATTTTTGAGAGTATCACAGTGTAATGCACGCTTTAACGTATTTGACGTAATCGGCCTTTACCTTTACATCCGGGGGAAGCACGTGCATGAACTTAATCAAAAGAATGGTTGAGTAAATTGTTTTTTTGCGCAAAAAAGCATCCTTATAGTGTCGCAGAACTGTTTTAGAACACACGGACTGTTTTACAGATCATGTTGCGTTCCGTGGAGGATCAGATGGCTTTCGGACTCAATACTGTACAGAATTTCAACACCCGGGTTGCCAGTTAGCAGAAAAAACTGCAACAGTGGGGGTTTGTAAAAGAACTGACATAAACAAAAAAGACTTGGTGTCCCTTTAAAATAAAAGTCGACCCATCAACTTACAGTATTAGGCTCGTCACCCCCAGTTGTCAATTGCATGTGTTGCTGTTGTTGCTTGCTTTCAATCTGGCAACCCGCATTAGTATAGAGTCTTGAGGAGGAGGAGGCAGGAAAACAACTGTGTTTTACTTTACTGCAGTTCACATTTCAGCTGCTAACTGTCAATATTACAGCCTTATAATTAGTTTTTAAATGAGTTTAGTATGCTATGCTAGTTGTTAAACTTAAAAAAAAGCAGATTCATTGGTTCCAGAGCCACAGTTCCATTTATGAGTCAATGATGTTGGAACTAATTGGAAAAACATACTACTTTGAGCAATCAACGAAAATACGACAAACTAAGGTCCTTGAACTCAGTGTGATTTGTTGGTTGAACAATGGAATTAAAGTTATCATCATAACTCAAAAGATTGATGCCAACTGTTGGTTTATTTTTTTGTAAAGTCAAAGCTTTTATTTTTAGCATGAGTGTACTGCTTTATATGCACTTGTTTCACTCTTGAGAACTGAATGCATTTTTTCTTTTCTTTTTTTTTTCTGTGTGCTTGAATTGCTCTTTTCCTCGAAATCTATTTCCATCCTTTGACCCTCAGAGCAGTAAATTCAGCTTTTTGCAGATTTACTGGTCTAAGGGGCTTGTAAACAGCCATAAAAACCCAGGTTTACGGCGTTTTAAAGGTTTAAAGTCTTAAAAGGCTGGTTTTACCCATGTAAAGTTAACGCATGTGAAGGATTTTTATGTTTGAATTAAAGAAAGCGTTTGCTCCTGTCTCTTGTTTTGCTCTCAGCAGCTATAGACTGTGAGGTCCGGCAGTGGGGCCCCTGGTCCCCGTGTTCATCCGTCTGTGGGGCAGGGACTACGGAGCGGAGCCGACAGGTAGCCACGCCCCCTCGCAACGGAGGCACGCCCTGCCCCGACCTCAAACAGCGGCGCGGGTGTCTCGCTCAC
>NC_056706.1:1835872-1838372 GCF_018831695.1 Puntigrus tetrazona | reverse complement strand
TCTACTCTTTTCTGATCCACACGTACTGTATTTATATACGTTTGAATGTACTCCTGTGTGTGTGTGTGTGTGTGTGTAACGTTTGCACGTGCTGCGTGTGTTTTGAATGCAAAACCCGTCGCTGAAAGACAAGCTAATGTATATGAATGTTTCGTTTTCTGGAGGAAACCCCTTCTTTTGTTTATTCTCACGTGTCCTGATCTGTGCAAAACGCTGCAGTGCCTTACGCTTTCGCTCGTTTTCCCAAAGTTGCTTCGTTCATGTCGGTTTGCACGATTTGAAGGCTGCGTTCGAAAGCGCGCTCGATCCGTGCGTATCCATTTCGCGTGAAAGCAAAGCGCCCCAAACCGTGGCCAACCACAAACTTGTCCACAACAACGTAAAACCTTTCTCATTGCTGCTCGTCTCAATTGCCCAATGCCCAATTTATTTATTATTTACAGCATCTCTGACTCTTAATACATGATGACTTCCGTGCACACACATAGCAAACCATCAGGACTGCACCAAATATTTTCTAGATTGCAACTTCATTGTATTTTTGTCTTTAAGTAACATTTCAATTGCTTTTGTATGATTTTTTTTTTTTTGTTGCCTTGTTATTTGCATCCATCACGCATTAAACGGTCATCGTCTCGATGACTTTTCTTTGACTGCTGGCTCTCGGTGTGATCGTGACGCTCTCGCCGCTGTGAGGTGTCTTCAGTCGTAGCGTGTGTTTAGCGTGCATGTGCTCATTACGCATCAAAGGGCTCGTCTCGTTTACACGCACCCGTCTGCACACTACATATATTTTCAGGCATTTTTTGCATGCTTGCTCGGCAGCGTGCTAAGTGCAGTATACTTAAAATTCAGGTGATCGTGTGCTAATGTTGGGTTTGTAGGATGGAATGCGTAAACACGCTTTAAACAGCACTGCTTTACACTTCTGCTTCAATGCATTAAACGACTTTTTGTAAAACTAACCAAAAATGTCAATGTATGAATATCTTTACCACTTATACTTGCATTATGTACTATATAGTGTCTTGAAAACGTAAAAATAGCGCAATCCTATGCGCAATGAACCACGTACCACTTTTACTGTAACTAAGATAGTTTTAGTAAACCAAAAAAAATGCCAATGTATGGATGTCTTTGCAAATATATTTTATATACACACGCACACGCACCACTGTATGTTTTGTTTTCGTCCGAAGTACAGCAAAAACAGAAATGTGAAATATCTGTAAAACCTGAATACGTTTTTAAATTAAATTCATTCCTGTGATCAAAGCTGAATTTTCAGCATCGTTACTCGTGCAGCCGAGGCTCTTTAGGAAACGTACTAATATGCTGATTTGCTGCTCAATAAATATTTCCATATAATATTTTAGAACTGTGACTGAACATCCTGAAAGCGGCCACCAGGGTTCAAACCTGGACTGTGTTGAGAAAAGACCCCTCTTCCCCAACTTCCTGTCTGCTCCGCACTGCCAACATGCAACAAAAATAGCCAAAGCCCATCAATAATGAGTGACATCACCGAAAAGACAACAGATGAGCTCAGTGATTGGCTCGCCGGTGAGGTCATGGTTAATTTCTCCAGGGAGCTCTCTGTAGGGCCATCTAATGGAGTCTGAGGTTTCCTTTAGTGTGTACTTCAATGGGATTGGTGGGATTTTCTTTTATGGTTGAATTTCTTTGACTTTGTTTTATAAGCGCAAGGGGTTCGGCTGGGTTTTTGTTGGATGAATGTAAAAGGTTGGGTGTTGTTTCGTTCTGTAAGTAAATGAGATTCTGGGTAACCGATGGGGGAAACGGGTCGTCTCTGGCCCGCTGCCTTATGGCTGCTGACAGCAGTGGATTCTGGGATTAGGGCTTGAAAAGAAAGGCATTCCAGCCCGTCTGCTAAACATGAGAGGAAACTGTCCAAAATCAAAATCGAACGCGGCCAACGAGTAACGCTCTGAACGGTCATGAGGCGAAACGATTCAACCGAGATAACCCTGGCCAAAATATATGCTGCATTCAGCGTGACCTTTAGGTGCGAGGCATGGGTCAGCGGTGCACATGTAAATTAATTGCCGATGTAATTGCGTGCGCTTTTAAAAAATATATAAGTATTGTGTAAAAAGTGCATTGTATCCAAATTATTAATTTAAATGTACGTTTACAGTAGGCCACCTAATATAAAATGGCACCTGTATTATGTTTAAATGCATTTATTATATTTTTAAGAAGCAAAGTGACCAAACAGATAGTAAATATAGAAAACACAATATATTTAAAGTGTATTTTTCCGAATATTTCACTTTTGAACTTTAATTCGAGCTTGAACAATGCCTGAAACTCGGCAATATGAGCACTCGACTGCTAAACGAATAAATAAATGTAATAAATTATGCATATTTTTCTTTACAAGGTTGAAAATGTTGTCGTTTACTAAATCCCACGGTTATCCAAACATTCTGCAAAAAAAAGAACTTGACTAGCATATACTAGGTTACCAGCTGTGTGG
>NC_056706.1:1818372-1820872 GCF_018831695.1 Puntigrus tetrazona | reverse complement strand
GTCTATATGTTTTTTTATTTATTTTTTAAATAAAAATTAAATGTATTAATATTAAGGATTATATTTTTACTAACTCTCGTTTTAAGGATGAACATTTTTAATACTTTGTCAGAAAGCAAGAATGTCATAATTCAAGCATGTTTAGATATTTGCACCGGAAAACATTAAGTAATTTAATATTTTTATATTTAATAATAATAATAATAATTTGTAATATTATAAAGTCGTATAATGAAAGGCCATCTGTTTGACCTTGGGGAAACGTTATCGTGTTACTTTATCCTTTGAAGTGAATGAATGCATTGCATCTGTTTTAGATGTTTTGTAAAAACGTAAATAAAAAAGCAGCGTTTCGGAGCTGTCACGTGTCCAGAGGCTTTTCCAGACTCTCATGGTGCCAGCTTGTGCCCGCAGCGTCCATGAAAGCCTTTCTCTCTGTTCGACACGCCTGCTCTGACGCGGTTAAAGCGCTCGCGCGGCAGGTGCGTCTCTCTCCCCGCGCGCTGCACGCGAACATCGCTTTAAAAAGAAGCCTCTCAACAGGTTGTTCCCGTTCTGATTTCATCGCTTTGCTCGTCTCCCCTGATAAGAAAAGGAATGTGTCTGTGTTCATCAGGTGCAGAAGTTATTGTGCATGTGTCCGTGCGACAGCCGGGGCGTCTTCTCTCTGGACGTCCGGCGCAGGGATGCTGTGATCGCTCTGGCCGTGTTTCTGGTCGAGTCTGATTTACAGGTGACCGACTTTGATCATCTGCATGAGCGTGTTTTGGTGCGCGTGAGCAATTATGAGGACAGAGTTGCCCCTGAATATGGCAAAACCTCCCTTTGGGCATGTCCTCTAATAGCTGAGTGTGTGTGTGTGTGTGTGTGGGGAAGCTTTCCAGCTGCTGAGAGGAAATCAGGGCTGAAGCAGGTAATGTGATTACAGCCGGATTAAAGGTAATGGGTGGTTTAGGCAAAAATGAATGTGTTCTCACGCTCAGGCCGTCCAAAATGAGGACGAGTTTCTTTGTTAGTTTGGGAGAAATGTGTTTCTGCGAGTGTCTCGGCAATGCATGCTCTGAAGTGAATGGGTGCCGTCAGAATAAATCGGACGTTTCAACACAAAAAGGCAACAAATGACACATTGCATGCCAGAGATGTAGATTACTCCAAATCTGCTGAAGAAAAATGAATGTGTCTCAGCTATAGATGCTCTAGTGAATGGGTGCCGTCAGAACAAATCAGACACTTCAACAAAAAAAGGCAACAAATGTCACATTGCATGCCCGAGATGTAGATGAGTTTTTCTTCATCAGATTTGGAGTAATGTGTCTCAGAAATGGATGCTCTGCAGTGAATGGGTGCCGTCGGAATGAGAGTCTGATAAAAACATCACAATAATCCTCAGTATTCGGGTCCATCGGTTAACGTCTGGAGATCTTAGATTGCAAAAACATCTCGGGCATGCAATATGACATTTGTTGCCTTTTTTGTTGTTGAAGCGTCTGATTTATTCTGACGGCACCCATTCACTAGAGCATCTACAGCTGAGATGCATTACTCCAGATCTGATGAAGAAAAATTAATCTACATCTCGGGCATGCAATGTTACTTTTTTTTTTTTTTTGCAGCTTCTGATTTTAATGTACACTGATTCTGGATGTGATTTGCATGTGTATGTCATCGAAGGTTTGGAGCACACGATTCATGTATGATTTGTCTTTCTCAGCATAAAGACACCGTGGTAAGTTACCTGTTGAGTCTTCTGAAGGGATTACCCAGAGTGCAGTGGGTGGAGGAGAATGCTAGGAGAAAGTGTAAAGGTAACAGCTCAGTTTTCTCAAGTGCATTATTGAATATGTGAACAAGTTTGGGGGCAGTAAGATAAAATAAAAGCTTAAAATAAAATAAATATAAAAATAAATAAATAAATAAATAAATATATTTATTTATTTATTTATTTATTTTTATATGTTTATTTATATATTATTTTTATATATATAAAAAAATTAATTATATATATATATATATATATATATATATATATATATATATATATATATATATATATATATATATATATATATATATATATATATATATATATATATATATATTATTATTATTATTTGTATTTTTATTTTTTTAAGCTTTTATTCATCAAGTATGCGTTAAATTGATCAAAAGTGGCAGCAAACACACATTTATGATGTAAAAAGAGAGTTTTCTGCTTCAAGTAAATGCTTTTTGAACTTTCTATTCATCTGTGAATCCTGAGGGGAAAAAAGTTATCACAGTTTACAGAAAAATATTGTTTCTAACATCGCTGATAATCAGAAATGCTCCTCAGAATCAGTGCGTTAGAATGATTTCTGAAGGACGCTGAAGACTGGAGGAATGATGCTGATAATCAAGCTGCGCGTCACAGAAATACATTTTAATACACATAGGAAACATGCATATTAAAATATAATAAAATGTAATAGTGCTGTCAAATGATTAATCGTATTCCAAATAA
>NC_056706.1:1800872-1813372 GCF_018831695.1 Puntigrus tetrazona | reverse complement strand
TGGAAAAACGTCATGGAAATGTGTCATTTAAAAAGAAAAAGACAAATACTAAAGACTAAATGAAAATTTAAAAAAAGTTGTCTTGGCATCTAACTCAATTAAAATGAGTTGAAATGCAAAACCTACTCAAACTGAAATAAGACTAAGTTTAGGTTAAATAGAAGTGTTAAAAAACTAGTAGCAGTTGCTAAAAACTAAATTAAAATGAAAATATACATGACGTATATGAAGATAAAAAATAAAAGCTGTTTTCAAAGTAATATAATATAAATAATGGTAAAATATCACTGATCATCAAACAAGTGGGCATTTAGTCATTGAAATAGTTAATTTAGTCAATGAAAATGGTCCTGTCTTTTGAAGCATCCTAAGTTTATGTGACTTTCTTCTATCGTTTTCTGTTTCTTGCTGTCCTTCTTTCAGGAGCTGAGAATCTGTGCACTAAACTGTCTGAGAAACTTCAGTCTAAAACCTCCAGTAAAGTGATCATCGCTCACATGCCCCTGCTCATCTGCTGCTTACAGGTGAAGAGTGTGTGTGTGTGTGTGTGTGTGTGTGTGTGTGTGAGTGTGTGTGTGTGTGAGAGGTAGCTCTTGAATGATGTGTGTGTCTGTGTGTGTGTGTGTGTGTGTGTGTGTGTGTGTGTGTGTGTGTGTGTGTGTGTGAGAGGTAGCTCTTGAATGATGTGTGTGTGTGTGTGTGTGTGTGTGTGTGTGAGAGGTAGCTCTTGAATGATGTGTGTCTGTGTGTGTGTGTGAGAGGTAGCTCTTGAATGGTGTGTGTGTGTGTGTGTGTGTGTGTGAGAGGTAGCTTTTGAATGACGTGAATGGTGTGTGTGTGTGTGTGTGTGTGTGTGAGGTAGCTTTTGAATGACGTGTGTGTGTGAGTGTGTGAGTGTGTGAGTGTGTGAGTGTGTGTGTGTGTGAGGTAGCTCTTGAATGACGTGTGTGTGTGTGTGTGTGTGTGTGTGTGTGGTTTAGGGCGTCTCTGCGAGCGCTTCCCCGTCATCGCTCACTCCTCCACCACGTCTCTGAAGGATTTCCTGGTGATTCCTTCGGCTGTTCTGATCAAACTCTACAAGTACCACAGTCAGTGCAGCTCCGGTGAGTTCTGTCTTGAGAAGACATTATTCTGTTAATCAGTAATATATTGTACGAAATGAAATGTATTAAAAAGTGATCAACTAATATTGATGTGGACTCTGAATGATCATTGGCCACATGCACAACTGATGCGTGCAAGCAAATATAACAACAAATGATTAAATGACTTTAAAAAACATGTATATAAATAAATATATGTTATGTAACTAAAGAGAAATAAAAACAAGTTTTAAAAAAGCTAAGTAAAAAATTATTCATGGAAAAAATATTTTTAGGAATATTTTTAAATGAAAGTAAATGGAAATAATGTATTTGACATTTTTAAGTGCATTTGGATTTTGACTGCTGTTGTTTTTTTTTTTTTTTAAGGATTAGAATTATAAAATTAACAATTTTGCAAATGGAAATGCTGTGTTAAAGAGGGAAAAAAAGACAAATATTATTAAAGAATAAATGAATAATAATAATAATAATAATAATAATAATAACAATAAATAATAATAATAATAATAATAATAATAAAAATGATAATTTATTTCCCCACATATAATGCAAATATTTTAATTTATTATTTGTGCACATTTGCTATAATATACTTCATAATATGTTCAAGATTCATAATAATAATAATAATAATAATAATAATAATTTAATAATAAAAATGATAATTTATTTCCCCACATATAATGCAAATATTTTAATTTATTATTTGTGCACATTTGCTATAATATACTTCATAATATGTTCAAGATTCATAATAATAATAATAATTTAATAGCCAAATAATTTTATTAAAATACAAATATAAGCTACAAAATATTATAATAATTATATGTACACATTTGTTTTTGGAATAGATTTTAAATTAAGTATTATGTTACTATTTTATTATCTGCTGACATGGTTCACATGCAGTCTCTGTACCTGTGTACACACCGTTTTTGATCTTCCACATGTTTCTCTTCAGGAGGAGGCGGGATCAAAATCAATGTGACCAATGAACACTCTCAGTCCACTCTGAACCTTCTGTCCAACAGGAAAGACCAGCCGTCCATGTACGAGCAGCTCCGGGACATTTCCATCGACAACATCTGCAGGTCTGCCTCATTTTCTGAAGTTCACTTCTAATGAACAGCATCTCTTTTTTTTGATGATGTTTGAGTTTGAGTCAGCATGTGCCGAACGTCTCCTCAAACCTCTAACGAGAAGTGCTCAGTTTAAGTCATTTTTATAAACGTGCCGTAGGAAAAGCATTACTGGTGTGCATCTTGATACAAAACAAAGGAGCTCGAATGTTTGAAACGGCTCAGATTTACATTTAGTCTAGGACTAGTCTTAAGAATTGAGTATTTACATTTTACAGCCATAATGTAAAATAGAATCAAATTATTTTATTTTCATTAAATTGTCCAATAATTGAAAAAACGAGCAAAAAAAAGGAATGGTGAAATTGCAAGAGTAATATTTCTCTTTTTAGCACCTAATTATTAACATTATTATATTTTCTTAAATACTCATATTTTATATTTGTTTTATTTAACAGTGAAATATTCATTAAATAAGACCAATAATATTTATTATTATTAACAACAACAACAATAATAATAATAATAATAATAATAATAATAATAATAATAATAATAATAATAATAATAATAATAATAATAATAATACATATTAAAAACATTGATGTATAAAAACTGGACCAAATTATTCTGATTATGTATAGTTTTTTCCAAAAAAAAGAGACAAACTTAACTAAAGCGAAAATATGAAAATAAAATCACATTGAAAAAACCTATAATGGTGTCTATTTTTTTTCTTAGGAATAAGAGCACGTGTAAATGATTGTGATGCATGCAAACACATTTTTTTTCGTGCATGTCTTCCGCAGATGTCTGAAAGCTGGGCTCACGATGGATCCTGTCATAGTGGAAGCGTTTTTAGCCAGCCTGTCAAACCGGCTCTACATCTCCCAGGAGCACGACAAGTGAGGAACCGAGCGCTCCGTCTGTCTCTGAGTGATGATGTGATGTGCTTTTATTGACCCGGGAGGCCGTGTTTCTCCTCAGGGAGGCTCATCTCATCCCGGATCACACCATCCGAGCGCTCGGACACATCGCGGTGGCCATGAGAGACTGTCCCCGAGTGATGGAGCCCATCCTACAGATCCTGCAGCAGAAGTTCTGCCAGCCGCCTTCGCAGCTCGACGTCCTCATCATCGACCAGCTGGGCTGCATGGTCATTACCGGCAACGTGAGGACCTCCTCTACACATAATTACCGCCCAACGGGGCTATTCTTGCACGTCGTGACTCATGTGTGTGATTACATTACGAGGTGTCTGTTCTGAACGCAGGGCAGCCAAGTAAGCAAAGATGCGGATGCAAAGAATTATTTTAGTTTTTATTATTTGGCTACTGCTGCCATTTGAAGAGAATAATCGCTGCTTGGATTCGAATGTTTTTGGTATTCTATCTGCTTCTGAATCGCTGAACGGGTGGCGTACGCAAAAGAAATTGTGAAGTGAATCCAGTTAGAAATGAAAGGATAATCTGGTGTTATTTTGAAATTGGAAACGGCTAGATTGCATGCGGGTCAGTCATGTGATACGTTTTAGCGAGAATTAGAATTAGACCTAGTAAAGATTAAACTTTACTTTGCTTTAAAGATTAAAGAAGTATTAAACTTTTTGCTCCCAATACGTGAGACTAAATAATTAAAATTAAATATAATAAAAATTTAATTAAGAAAAATGTATATATATTTAATTTAATTTATTTTTCTCTGTATAATTTCAGTTTTTTATTATTTATTATACTTATTTTACTCATGAAAATATGGAAAATCTATAGTTTATTATTATTATTATTATTATTATTATTATTATTATTATTATTATTATTATTATAAATAGAATGTGTTAGAATTTAAGATGTGGCGCTTCTCATTCTACTTGTTTGGCTTTGTCCAGCATCTGATTTCAGGATAGTGAGTGTGTGTTTGTTAATTTTTTTTTCACCTGGTTTTGGCGGGTCTAAAACATATCTTGTATTTTATTTTAACGAAGATTTGTGTGTTTACTACAGCAATACATCTATCAGGAGGTCTGGAACCTGTTTCAGCAGATCAGTGTTAAAGCCAGCAATGTGGTGTATTCAGCCACCAAAGACTACAAAGACCACGGATACAGGTCTGTCTGTGTGTGTGTGTGTGTGTGTGTGTGTGTGTGTGTGTGTGTGTGTGTGAGAGAGAGAGAATGCATGCAAACTACTTTTTATATGCATTTTATTTTAAGTTGAGGAGCTGCAGGCACAAATCATGACTTTTGCTAATTAATTTTGACTTTCAATATATGTTTTGCACAAAATATTTCATTTTTTAAAATTTAACAGAATAATATTATAATTACAATATTATGAATCATCTAAAAAATATTAAATGAAATATGTACAATTAAATATAATAATATTAATATTTATATTAATTAATAATAGTGACGTTTTTAAAATTTGTGTATCGGCGCAATTTACACCGTTAAAGGGTTAATCAAGACGGGTCAAATTACTGAATATTTAACAGTGAAGTAAATTTCTGCGAATGCTGAAAGTCTTCTTTATGATGTTTTACATGATCTGTGCTGTTTAATTCTTAAAATCCACCTGTAGTGCTTCTCTAGCGGTGGTTTAATATAATGTGTGTGTGTGTGTGTTTGCGCAGGCACTGCTCTCTAGCTGTGATAAACGCCCTGGCTAATATCGCGGCTAACCTGCAGGGGGAGCAGCTGGTGGACGAGCTGCTGGTCAATCTGCTGGAGCTGTTCGTTCAGCTCGGTCTGGAGGGCAAGAGAGCCAGCGAACGCGCCAGTGATAAAGGACCGGCCCTTAAAGTCAGTCTGGTTTGACCTGCGCTCTGCTCCTGCGCTTAGAGTTATTAGGAGAAAGATTCTAGAGTGTTTCGGCGTGTCTTGAATGTTAATTTTAATTAGGTATTTTATTTTCCAGGCGTCCAGCAGTGCTGGTAATCTAGGTGTCCTCATCCCTGTAATCGCTGTGGTAAGACACAAAGACAAACACAACATATTTAGACGTCAGAGACCCATTTCATTCTTAAAAGAAGCCTTTTATTTAAGGGGAGGTGCTGCAAGCATGCTATGATTTCAGTATTAAAATGTAATGATTTTTTTCATTTAACAAAATTTATTGTATACCATTTTTATAGAATATCACCACAGTTATACTTTTACAATTTATATAAAATATTTATGTTAACATTCAAGGTCATAAAATTTCATTGGATAATTCAATATTAAAAATATTCAAATACTATAATCTATAAATGTCCATAGTATTCTATTATACGTCTTGTATAAATAAATATTTTAAGTAACTTTGAGTGGCTGATCACATTGAAACAAATGTATAAAATGGAAACGTGTTTTCTGCTAGGCCTGTTTTGCATCTGATATAATATGCAAATGGAAACGGAAAGGAAAAAATGTTTTCCTGTTCACTCCCTTTAAATGATTAATGAGTTCTCTCAGGGCTAACATGCTTTTGAAGTTCAAAAAGTAAATTTGGCACGAGCATGAAAGTAGCTAATCAAACATTTAGCGTACATAAAGTTAGATAAATCTTGCTCCTTTTTGTAATCAGATACTGTTTGTGGTGAAACAAAATGCAAATGCAAAAGCTCTTTCTGCTCTTGTCGGATGCTTCATTATTCATGTGCGGAATTGTAATTAGATCTTGAGAGCCTGTGGTTAGACTTTAACTTCTCTGACAAATATTTACTTGTCTTGCAAAATGTTCTGCCATGCTGTTGGTTGTTTTTATTCACCCTTTGGACGGATTAATTCAATAAACCAGTCCTCTGATTCATTTTATTTAACAACATGTACTGCTTCAAAACTACACAGGTGTTTGTCAGTGTTATCTAGCATTTCTTTATACAGCTCATTTTACTTGATAAAACAAAACATCCATCATTGCTAAACTGTTATGCGTTGGTCATTGTGCCTCTGTGTTTTGTATGTGTGTCTGATTAGCTCTGTGAAGGGTCTGCCACACGTCCCATAAATACAACGCAGCCTGTACGATGCTCGTAGATGAGGAAGAGGAAGGGGCGGTCCACGATGAACCGCGTTTGTGTTGATAAAGGCATAAATCCGATGTGCGTCATTGCTGCAGCCTCCGTACCTTCTTCATTCACCGTAATGGTGCCCTGATGCTTGAACTAAGAGAGTAGAGGAGGAGGAGTTGCAGGAATAGAAGGTTATGATGGTGCAATGAAAGGTCAAAGAGTATGTTTTTGTAAGAGATTAGGCGTAGGCGAACTGAAGTGCTCTTAACACAGCAGTGAAAAGGCTTGTTGAGCAAATCATGAGTTAAATTCGTAAAAAAATCCTTACCCAATTGATGATGACCTTCTCTGAAGTCATTGGCGAGAAGTCGCCCTTTTCACCGAATGGGTCCGTCAGCCCCATTTCTTTCAGGTGATCAATTAAGTCGTAGTTCTGTTCCAGCTTAAACCGAGGTAAAATCACCTCACGAGTCCTAAAAGAAAGTCCACGCAAAGAATTGAAAGAATGATTTAGCCAAATAGGATGCATCTTATTAAACCCTAACACTAAACTCTAACCTTAAACCATAGACTGAACTGTATTCCAAACTGTAACATGTTACTAAATGTGGACATTCAGAGAAATTACTAGATAATAGGAATATTGGTTAACCCTAAACTAATGTCTAGAATCTGAGAGATCAAAAACCAACAAGGATATTGATCTAGGAACTTGTCCAACCTGGGGAAATAATGTTTAGTGGTTCAAGCCACTGAGCCAGGACATTTAAACTACCTTGCGGACTTCTCTGCAACTTGTTATCAAGCCTGCAGTTAGTGCTTTACCTGTTGGTCATGTTGTTAAGCCATTTGTTGATTAGGGTCGGGGAGATCTCCTGCTCCAGGGATCTCATTCCAGAGAGTTTCTGTGGAACAGCAATGATCATGCTGATGTTTCCGGCGTATGGCAGCTGCAGAATGTCGCAGTTGAGCTCGTGGTCGGCCGCCGCCAAGTAACTTCCTTTGTTTTGCATCATGGGAACACGCACCTGCTTTTTCTCATTGACACGGAATTGCCGGACGTGTGTCAGTTCCTTCGGGAACTTCTGCTCCCATGTACCTGCATTTTTTT
Organism: Puntigrus tetrazona; assembly: GCF_018831695.1. NCBI lineage: Eukaryota > Metazoa > Chordata > Actinopteri > Cypriniformes > Cyprinidae > Puntigrus > Puntigrus tetrazona. The sequence goes on along the minus strand of NC_056706.1, from coordinate 1,806,077 downwards.
ATGCCAGTGAAAACATCACATTGTGGTGTTATTTAAGAGCTGCATGCAATATTATTCCTTCTGTTTAAAGCAGGTGGTGTACAGTTCTGCTTCCAGAGGACCACCATCATGCAGAGTCCTACACCTGAAATGGCTAATCAGGGTCCTCAGAATAATTAGAAACTTTAAGTCACGACTGTCTAAACTGTTTCTTAGAGGACCGGTGTTCGGCGAAGTTTAGCTCCAACTTGCCTCAACTCACTTGAGGATGACAAGAAACCTCCAGGCACATGAATTAGAGCTATACTGCTAGAAAAAGACCCTTCAGGAGCATGATTGGACATTCTTGCTTGAGACGGAAATTTCTATTCTCTTAATATGTACAACTGTGGTAGTCAGTCCTGCTCCCGGAGGGCCATCTTCCTGCAGAGATTATTTCTCACCCTCATCAAACACACCTGGACTAGCTAATCAAAGTCTAGTGCTAGAGTTAAAGTCTTGTTAACACAGCAGATCTACAGCTGGGGTAGCCTACTCTTCTCTTAGAGGGCCATCATCCAACAAGTTTAGCACCAGTCCTAATGAAACACATCTTAACCAGCAAATCAAGGCCCTCAGGATCATAAAAAGACTTCCAGGCAGGTGTGCTAGTGCTGAAGCCTGCAGGATATTGGCCCTCCAGGAGTGGGAGTGGACGCCCCTGATTGAGACCGAAGAGGCTTGTTTAAGATGCATCTGCAGTGCACATACTGCAATGTACACTCCAATTGCTCTTTTGGTACTTTGATGTCAAATGGTGATTGGTCTGAACAGTGCCAATGCATCTCAAAAAAGCCTAGGCTCTACAGCTGAGGTGGGCTTCACTTTTCTCTTGTAGGGCATTTAGCAGAGTTTAGCTCCAGTCCTAATTAAATGCACTCAAACCAGCTAAACAAGCTCTTCAGGATCACAGGAAGCTTACAGGCATGTGTATTAGAGCTAAACTATGCAGGAAATGCACCATTCAGGAGCAGGATTGGCAGTAGGTCCTGCTCCTGGATGGCAGAGTTTAGTTCTCACTCAGCCTAGCTATAAGTATTGCCAGCAAAACCAGGTTCAGAGGAAACAATAATCCATCATGCAATTCTTGCTGATTGACCTAGTTAAGATGCTGGTCTTTTTGTCAGCCCAGGGAAGTTCTATTCTACTCCTAGAGGGCCACTGTCCAGTAAAATTTAGCTCCATCCACCATAAAACACACCTGAACCAGCTACTCAAGGTCTTAGTAGGCATACTAGAAACTTCCAAGCAGGTCTGTTGAGGCAAGTTGGAGCTAAACTCTGCAAGACAGGTGCCATCCAGGACTGAGTTTGACACCCCTGAGACTTGCATCGAGCTAAATGTTTAGTATTGAACTCGGTGCTAGTACACTAAAGATGACATAGTACATGATTATTTGTTTTAGGAGGGAGTACAGATTGTTCAAATGAAGGATTAAACCATTAGTCCTAAAGAGTTGGAGAATTTGAATAGGCTAGAATTGATTCACCTTTGAAGTAGAGATAATTCAGGAGCATCACTGCCATGTTTGGGTCTACGCTCTTCAGCGGCTCCTTTATCAGACCTTTGGTGATCTTCTGAATGCGCTGATTGGCCTTCACAAGGAAGGCCGGGTCTGCGAAGTCCACAGACTGCGGCTCGGCAAAGTAGTACGTCTTTGCATCGCTGCGGAAAGCCTCCTGTATCCGTACATCACGCTTCATGTACAGGTCATTAACGGAGCGCAAGTTGTAGCCGAAGTTCCGTCGGAAGAGCCTGTGCGTGAGTTTGCGGAACAGCTTATGCACGGTCGCGTTATCGTAATGAGTGCTGGCGTTAATGAATTCGCCAAATCCAAGAGTTTGGTAGAGTTGCTCCTGAGTGGTTGGGCCAGCTCCTAGAGCCATCATACCCATCGCAATGGAGATCCCGATAGGAGCGAGCAGAATGTTGTCCGTCTGGTTAAGTCGATTGCGCAGTTTCCGATAAAGCCGACACCCGAATCGGGCGTTGACCACGTTGATGCGCTGCAGGCGAGTTCGCCCGTGGAAAAGACGCAGCAGGCGTGCTCGCCTTATTTTGGGGTCACTAGGCTCCCCGAAGAGGTCCAGGTCAGGAGCAGGGGTGGAGATCTCGTCTATATGGTCACCTTCGCTGTAGTCATCCTCTCCTTCTGCCAAGATCTTATCAAAATCGATATAGTCTTCATCTTCTAGCCCATCCAGAGGGAGGTCGTTTGTGACTGTGTTCTCCCGATGGAAGTCCAGTGGAATGGACTCAATGTCTGTTTTCTCTCCATTTGGAGAAAGTCCACGGGCATCCACCAACTTTTCCTTCTCTTCAAAGTGTGAACTGAGGTCTTTGACCCCAGCCAGAGTGGGGCTACTCAGGAGAGAGGCTATAACTATAACTGAAAGGAGCCACATCCTGTGGAAACGAGTAAATTGGAAATACTGAAATGTACTTATATTACATAAGCACTGCATGCTATATTTCAGAGAAATGCATATGCCATGTGCACATTTAAATTGTAATGAATACAGCTTATGGATTTGTCTAATTTAATCACATATTAATATCATGTCAAATATGCGAAGCATGGTTTTCTGACGCTGGTGTGATTGTGTGAAACCCATGTGGTCATCTTATGGTCGAGACATGTTCGTGTGTTCAAGTGATCACATGGGTTGCACACATTTACACCATGAACACACACATGCTTATATTATTATTATTATTTTTTTTATCTATGTATGTATGTGTGTATATAGATATATATATGTATGTGTTAGTATTCATTTTTAAGTTTTTATTTATTTATTTATTTTTATTTTTTATAAATGTCTATTTTATAGTTTTATCTTCGGTTTATTTTTGTTTTTATTTCAGTTTTAGTACTTTAGCCTCTAACTATTTTCAGTAAGCTGAAAAAGCTAAGCATTTCTATGCAATAACTGAGCATTTCATTTTTTTTTTTTTTCTTAGTATTACCAGTTTTTGTTAAATATAACAACACTGATACAAAGTTACTTGCAGGCGAAGTAAATTCAAAGCCATGAGCTGTAAGGGCACCCAATATCCAGAATAGTGCTTAATATATATATATATATATATATATATATATATTTTTTTTCAATAATGGTTTTGCTTTTGGTTACTTGCTTAACTTAATCTCAGAAATATCACATCGGTGTCAACACTCTTATGAAAACATTTATGCTAGTTTGAGCTGCTTACCTGCTCTCTCTCCTTCTGTAATCTGTGTTTGTGTGTGGACGGTCCGTTTGTGGGTTCCTTCTCCAGCTGGACTTTGAAGTGGCTCTTCACTGATCAAACAGCAGCGAGTTCAAACAGTGCTCAAAGACCTTCATCTGACTCATTTAACCCTTGAAATGCACTCAATATGTTATTACTGGGTGCAAATTAATACAAATATACCGTATATGGGCGTATATTACCATAATTGACTGCATAGCTTTATTCTAGTATCCCTGACAACCGTATGAAATGTAATCCAGAAATTGGCCTACCATCTCTTTGTATGCAGAGAGTTGCAATTGTTCTGGAAAATGTGATGTAACGTGATTTGTGACATGACTGCAAAGTGTTTCCTCAGAGGCTAAATTGTGCTTATTGCTTATTTACCCTGCTAAGGTTGTAAATGCAAGCTTATAGATTTTAGTTTTAGTTCTGGCTAAAAGTGCATGGAAGAGAAATCAATCGTCGGGGGAAAAACGGACTCATATATATACATTCTTAGAAGAAAAGATTATGTATTAAACGATTTGGACTCCATTTAGACTTTTCTTGAGCAATGCAATGAATTGCAAGCAGATTAAGCATTCATTTATCTTATTTATTTTGTTGTATTTTTGTATTATTGTAATGCAAATAGTATTGTATGCTTGGCTATAATATCAAATGCGTTTAAAAAATTCTTTAAAAGCACTGCCAGAATTTTGATTGTTTCTAAAGTTGAATGAATGTGTTTTGTGTTTGATCGTATGCAGCTGACGCGCCGATTGCCCCCCATTAAAGAGGCCAAACCCCGTCTTCAGAAGCTGTTTAGAGATTTCTGGCTATATTCAGTGGTCATGGGGTTTGCTGTGGAAGGGTCTGGTAAGAGTTAATATCTGTAGCATCACTGACTCATAGTTCTTTGGGAGATTATTTCTACAGGATTGTGTGTTTTATAGGTCTGTGGCCTGAGGAATGGTACGAGGGAGTGTGTGAAATCGCCACTAAATCCCCGCTGCTCACGTTCCCGAGCGGAGAACCGCTGCGCTCAGAACTCCAGTACAACTCTGCTCTGAAGAACGACACGGTTACGCCGGTATCCCGACGATCTCTCAGTGATCCGTCTCTGTGTTGTTTTACAGCCGTGAGGAGTTAAAGAGAGTACTCAGTTTATCCCAAACCTGTATGAGTTTTGTTTCTTCTGCTGAACACAAAAAAGAAGATATTTTGCAGAGTGTTGGCAACCAAAACGTTGATGGTAGCCATTCATTCAATTTCATATTATTTCTTTTTCCCCACACTGAGGAAGTCGGTGGTTACCTTCAATTGTTTGGTTACCAATATACTTCAGGGTATCTTTAAATGTAAAACTTTAAACTCAAAAACAACTTGAGACCGAGTTAAAGGAGTAGTTTATCTAAAAATAAAAATGACCCCATATTTTACTCACCCTGAAGCCATGCTAGGTTTATAGGACTTTCTTCAGAAGCAAGGTTTTTTGTAACAAAAATCTTTCCAGTTTTAAAATTATAACGTAAATAACTGACTGACTGAGCGCCGATCGATCGGCTTCAGAGGAGTATAGGTTCGTTTTGTCACTTCTGGATATATCTGGTTTACGGAGCTCAAAAATAATGGCCGTATTACCAAGTTCGAAAGAACCGTTCCTCTGAAAGAAGAAATATACACCTAGGATGGCTTGGAGGTGAGCAAAATGTGGAGTAATTATCATTTCTGGTTGAACTATTCCTTTAATTGATGATAGCATTTATTTATTCGTTTATTTGTTTTTGGGTGAACTGTCTCTTTAAGTAAAAATCTATAATACTGCTATCTGTGAGACTAAGTGTTAAAGTTGCATGAGAAAGTGCAGTGTTTGTGCTCCTCAAATCAGAACGAACGGATCCCTTCCAGAGCGCAGGCCAAAGAAAGACTTGTATAATAATTTAATTTTATTGAAAGCGTTTTGCA
>NC_056706.1:1783372-1793372 GCF_018831695.1 Puntigrus tetrazona | reverse complement strand
GAACGCTTGAGACAGAAGTCTTTGTAATTTTGCATAAAGTCTGATAAAGATTAACTATTAATATTATGCATTTTTTTTTGTGCACTTATGCACCATTGAACTAATGCATTTATTTATTAATTATGCAGTTTGTGCATTTGTGGGATTTATCCATATATTTGTTACGATTTATTAATGCATTTTATGCTTTTTTTTTTTTTTTTTTTTTTTTGGGTTGGGTTTGGGGTTGTTTATGGATTTTTTTGTGCATATATACATTATGCATTTATGCATTTTTCATGCTTTTGTTATGCATGCAGGTTTTCATTTTAACAGTTATTTATGCATTCATTCATAAACGGGACAATTTTATGACAGCCCTACTTTACATTTTTTTATTACTTTAATGCAATGTAAAGGTTTTCATTATACTCAGTAATTGAAATAATTTTTTTTAAATGATTGATATGATATATTATTAATTTCTCATTTGCATCTAGTGGTTTGTATAATATAGTAGCATTATTTGTGCTGCTTAGTAACGAATGTTAAATATTCGACCATTTAAAGGTATTAAAAACTAATTTTTCTTGTTTTTTTTGGGTTAAATGATATGCCATTTTTGTGAGTTTTCTGTTTGCATCTGTACTGTAAGAGAGCTGTGTGTGTGTGTGTGTGTGTGTATAAAGGTCGCTGGGATGCTGCAGTTTGCTGAAGTGACACACAGCGAGTCGAACCTCAGCAAACTGATGGTTTCTCAAATGAGTGACGCTCTGGACGCCAAAGACTCGGACGCATTCACACAGAACATGTTCAAGATGACGGCTCTGCTCATTAGCACTAAAGGTAGCGCCCAGGTAGTGATCATACGGCCGGTTACGACCGCAGATGATGTTTTAGTGACCCACAGACGTCTCTGTCTCAGACTGGGACCTTCAGCTGCTGCATCACCTCTGCTGGTCTCCTCTGAAGATGTTCACGGAGCAGGGCATGGAGACGGCCATCGCCTGCTGGGAGTGGCTGCTCGCCGCGCGTAATGGAGCCGAAGTCCAGGTAAGGCTCTGAATGCCGGCTTATAACTGCTGTGAGGTCATAAGCGCTTATTGTGCGTGTGTGCAGTTCATGCGTGAGATGGCGGGCGCCTGGCAGATGACCGTCGAGCTGAAGATGGGCTTGTTCTCGGAGACCGAGTCAGAAGCCGACCCTTTAGCTGCTTCTGAAGAGAGTCAGCCGCTGCCTCGTCCACCCAACGTCACGCCGCACTCGCTCTGGATCGAGGTGTGTGTCACACGGCAGCACGGTTTAGCGTTCTGTCAGTGAATGGGTGCCGTCAGAGAGAGTCCGAACAGCTGATATAAACATCACAGTAATCCTCACCACTCCAGTCCATCAGCTAATGTCTTGTGATGCCAAAACCTGCATCAATCCATCAATGAGACTCTCTTAACTTTTATTTTCCAGCTAAAATAATCCATAATACTGCTCCTTCCAGTGGAAAACCCCATCTTTCATAGTCTCTCACATCAAATTCCAACCGCAGATTTAGTTTTGGACTATTTTGGCTTGTAAATGATGCTTGATCTGTGCAGATTTCTCTCTTGATTCAGACAAACTCGTGTATATCTTGAGTTGTTTCTTTAAGAGATGGTGGTGTAAACTTTATCTATGCTTTTTTTTGTCCTGCAAGTATCTTTTTGTATATATATTTTCTATTACGTGGGAAAGTAATATTGGGAAGAGTGGAAAAGAGCAATTTACCACTGTCGTCCTGTTCAAAAGTATTCACCCCCCTTGTTCATAATGCACTATGTTTTTTTTTTTGTTGTTTGTTTTTTTTGGGGGGGGTCTGTGTTTAGTTTCTAGTGCAGAGATTCGAAATTGCAAAATACTGCAGTGCGGATCAGGTGGAGATCTTCACCGGTGTCCTGCAGAGGGCGCTGTCTCTCAGCGTCGGTGGACCCAAGAGCTGCCTGAACCGCCACGTAGCTGCCATAGGACCCCGATTCAGGTGACGCTTCGAACTAAAATATCATTGAAACCCATTATAACTGCGATATTTAATCCACTGCGGCAATGTCACACAACGATATCATGCATTTTATGATAATGGGCTTTCATTCTAAATTAATGAAACCTAATAATAAATGAATATTTTTTTTTTGGACATGGACATTTTGTAATCTAAGGGTCTCTGTATAACTTTTAGAATTGACACATCGGGAATAAAATGCTTTTGTTTTTATTTTCCTTTTATGCATTCCAAATCGAGACTTAACATCGGTTTTCTTAGCATGAGAAACATAACAAACAGAAAGGTGTGTTACTGGTTAATGCCGCTTCAGCAGATATAATTTAATAGCACTTCTCGTTCATTTTCGAGTGCTTTTTTTTTTACACCTGTGATGTAGTGAGATAAGAATGATAGCTTTCAATACACACGTTGTTTATTACTACAAAAATGAGTGTTTAATAATTACATTTTCATGCTTGACACATTTCAGAATTATAATAATAGCAATCAATGTTTAGTATTTGGTGGCGTATATAATGTTCTGTGTGTGTGTGTGTGTGTGTGTGTGTGTGTGTTTCAGGCTGCTGACTCTCGGTCTCACTCTTCTTCATGCCGATGTAGTCACTAACGCCACAATCCGTAACGTCCTGAGAGAGAAGATCTACTCTACTGCCTTTGATTACTTCAGGTGTGAACCTCAGCACAAAACAGGAGGCGTGTTGAGTTTGTCACGCAGCTGTCTGACTGCATCGTGTGCGTGTGTGTGTGTGTGTGTTCAGCGTTGCTCCACGGTTCCCCACGCAGCCGGAGAAACGCCTGCGTGAAGACATCAGCATCATGATCAAGTTCTACGCGTGTCTGCTGTCGGATAAGAAATATCTCACAGCTACTCAGCTCGTCCCTCCAGGTGAACACACTTCAGCTCAAATACTCTTTATATATGTGTACTAATGAGTTTAGTTTGTGGTATGGAAGCAGCTCCAGCCGTGTCCTCACTAATCCTTACACTGTTTAGTTTAATTCTGGCCTCGAGCATCAAGGGCTGCAGTGGAAATGTTTTTAACTTATCTTTGGTGTATGATTCATTTAGTATTTCACTTCTGTCAAATCAAGATCAAATGAATTGATAAGCTATTTTTATATTTATTTTTTTTTTTTAACACGCTATGTCACATGACCAGACCATTTCAAATTAAGCAATTAAATTTCTGATGAAGACGCAAATTACAGATTCTTTTATGCATTCGCATGGTTTTTAATTTTTTAAATATTGTGCGTTGAAAACATGGGATAATCAGCATGTTATTTGTTCACTGCCAATAATGAACACTTTTTTTTATTTTATTTTATTTTTTAAGTAATTATGATACTTTTTATTGATGTTTTGAACGCGAGTTAGTATATTAATGTTACTACTAAAATAAATTAATATTTATTTTAATCAGCTTAAATGGTAACATGAATAAATTATCAAATTATTTACTTGTTTTAAACGAATCGAGATGCATTTTCAATATATATATCGTACTTATATAATACAATAACTATGTAAATACGTTGTAATAAAACAAAAATGACTGGATTACATTTTGCAAGAAAATATTATACTGTTATTTATCTCATCTCATTCACTTTATGATGCTGTCGAGAGCTTTGACGACCCTCATGCTAAACTACCAAGTTTTGTATAAATGAAATAAATGGTTAAAAAGGCATGTTTGATACAATGTGTTTTTTGAAATTGCCACCAAAGTTCACAAGCAGCAAGTAACATTTCTGCCTGCTGCATGAGCAGCGCTGATCTCCGGTTCTTGTTGTGTTCTTGTGGGGTCAGATCCTCAGGACGTGTCGGTGAACAGTCTGTCTGTGATGGCGTGGCGGACTCCGGAGCAGTCTGGACGCCGGCGGTGGGCTCCAGACAGCAGGCCACACAGGGCTGGATCAACACATACCTCTGTCCAGCGGAGTCTCCACGCCTCCAAGAAATCAGGTCCCGCTTCTCTTTTATCATGTCATGCATGTCATGCAAGTGCAAAGAGAAAAGGAGGATATTTAACACTCTTTGTACTAAAATGCACAGTAAATATATCAAAACTTAATTGTTGGTTAGTAATATGCATTGCTAAGGACTTAATTTGGACAACAGTATTTTATTTGTTTATTTATTCCAGATTTTTAAATATTGTCCTACCCTAATACACCAGACATCAATGGAAAATGATTTAATCAGACGATTAACACCTCGTGACGGGCTTTGTGCTCCAGGGTCATATTTCAGGAGTATACCAGACACATCTGCATGTTCTTTCATGCGAGTTAAAGGTCACTCGTGACATACAAGTCAACAGTGATAGTGAAACTTCTGATTGTCAGAACGTTTTAGTTGTGATGGTGGGATTGGTGACTATTTAAAGAATTGAAGCCTCTAGATCAGTGCTCTCTTTGACTTGACATGAAAATATCCAACGGGGTTCTTCAAGATATATTTATTTGTGTTTGTATTATTTTGTATTAGAATTATTTGTAGGAAAATGTATATATTGAAAAATATCCCAGTTTAATTCCAAAGTGTAAAGTGATTCCAGTGTATTTTCGTGTTTTTATTTATTTATAACAAATAAATAAATAAAAATATATATATATATATATATATATATATATATATATTATATTTATTTATTTATTATATTATATTTATTTATTTTATTTTTTAAATAATGTATGTGTATAGGTGTATGTGTAAATAAAAAAATAAAAAAAATATATAAATAAAATATTAATATTGAAATATTTATATTTGAAATTAACCCATTTTAATTGTGATTCCAGTGTATTTTCAGGTTTTTATTTACTTAAAAATTATTAAAAATTAAGTTTTTCTTCATCACTTTCAGGTTTGTCAAAGAAGACGAACAGAGGAACTCAGCTGCACAAATACTTCATGAAGCGCAGGACGCTGCTGCTGGCCCTGCTGGTGAGATTACAGTAAGCTCTTCTTCAGATGAATGAAGTGTTTTACCGAGCTGAATTCGTGGCTGTGTGTTGTTAGGCGAGCGAGGTGGAGCGTCTGACCACGTGGTACAATCCTCTGGGCAGCCAGGAGCTGCAGATCTCCGCCGAGCAGTCTGTGGAGACCAGCATCACTAACTGGAGGTCCAAGTACATCAGCCTGACCGAGAAGCAGTGGAAGGACAACGTCAATCTAGCGTGGAGCATCTCTCCGCACCTCGCCCTACAGCTACCGGCCAGGTGAGACACTCCACTTTTGTGTTGCGCTCAGAATGCGCTATTGTTTTGAAAGGAAACGAATACTTATGTAATAAGTGTCACAAAAGATATGCATCTCAAATAAGTTTTTTTTTTACTTGCTATTTAACAGAGAATCCTGATAATTAAAATGCATACAAATATTCAGCAGCACATCAGTTTTCAACAAAACTAATAATCAGAAATGTTTCTTGAGCAGTGAATCAGAATGATCTCTGAAGGATCTTGTGACTCAAAATGGATCTATCACAGAAATAAATTATATTTTAACAGATGTTGACATAAACCATATTACTGTATGTTTGATATTTATAAATGCAGCCTTGGTGAGTAGAAGAGACTTAATACCTTAAACCTCTCAACCTGATGAGTTTGCAAACAATGCATATATAAATACACACTGTGTCACAGGTTCAAGAACACAGAGGCCATTTTATATCAGAAGTGACCCGGTTGGTTCGATGTTTGGACCCCGGACAGTAGTCAGTGAAACGTTCCTGAGGCTGTGAAGGTGAGCTGCCAAGCGGTCAAATCAGAAACATTCTTCTCAGAAATCTTCATGAATCATAAAAGACATCATCTGGAAAATATTCATAAAATATTATGTTGCATTTTTTATTTTTTTTTGCACACTTTAGTAATTGTACTGTTATATTTATTTAAACTTATTTTATTTGTTTTAACCTATTTAAACAAACCATTTAAAAAAAAATGTAAGAAATTGCTTAAAATAATTAAATAAATTGTACATTTATTATGCAATTTAATAAATATTTAGTAATTGATAATAACTAAGTAATTTATTAAATAATAAAAATATATTTTTATTTATATTAATCTGAATTAATCAATTTCGTTTTTTTTCAGTTTAATTATTCATATAGAAATATAATAATTGCATACATTAAAAAACAACCAAAAAACTAATGTAATGTTCTAATGTCATGCATGCATTAAGAAAGCCTTCCTGACTGTAAATGTGTTTTCTGCTGTAGTTTCTGGTGACGTGGCACACGATCGACGCTGATTCTCGGAGCTGAGTCATATCTTGTGCTGGGCTCCGCTGATCCTCCCACAGGACTCTCGTACTTCTCCAGCATGTATCCTCCGCATCCGCTGACCGCTCAGTACGCCGTCAAAGTCCTGCGCTCCTTCCCTCCCGTACGCATTACGCTCCTGTTATCATACCTGGGAGCAGTTTGAGCGCTTTTGTTCATGCATATGTCTCTCTCTGCACTTTCCACAGGATGCTATTCTGTTTTACATTCCACAAATTGTTCAGGCCCTCCGTTATGATAAGGTATAGTGTGTGTGTGTGTGTGAAGTTTTAAGTAATAGTCATATAATGGCAAAATGATCAGATTTAGGGTTAAAAAGGTCAAGTTGCATGCATGGTTTGAATGTTTTTAGCTAGTATTATTTTTCTCGGCTCTGTCAGGTGGGTGCACTAATGCTGCTGTTGTGTAATGTTGTGTAGATGGGGTACGTGAGAGAGTACATCCTCTGGGCAGCACAGAAATCTCAGCTTCTGGCACATCAGTTCATCTGGAACATGAAGACCAACATCTACACAGATGAGGAGGGACACCAGAAAGACCGTAAATACAGCTTCTCTTCACCATCACCAGCTTTAAAGCCCGTTTGCACCAAGAAGCTTCCTCACAAACGAATAATAACGTTCTGAGTATTCTGCATTTAGTTTTTTGCATTTGTCCGCCACTTTAAATGTTTGGGTTCTTCAGAGTTGGCAGGAAATGGAAACTCACGTATGCATTTTAAATGCGTGTCTTACTGTGAACCGTTCATCCATTCATTTGTAAAATTGTCATAACCAGGTCTTTCATTGAAAATGCCCACCTAGGAATATTTTGATATTAGATATTTTAATATTCTATTGATTTAATAATGTGAAAGAGTTGTTGTAATATTTACATTTTTGATTTTTATTTTCATTTTAATTGTAGCGTTCATTTTAATACTAATTGTGTAAATTTAAAAGTAATTTTGTTTGTAATTTTTTTGTTTTATGCCTAATGTTTTTATTCATTTTTATTTTATTTTTAGGACATTTTAGCACATTAAAATGTTGCTTTGGCAACTAACTGAAATAAAATGTGTTACTTATTATTATTATTATTATTATTATTATTATTATTATTTACACTTTTCAATAATTACAAATGGATATGCATCCCAATATTTCCATTTCCATCACAGACTTTAAAGTTGTTTTAAATGTATTCTGTCAGTGTTTTCATTGTTCATAAGCTGGAAGAAATGAATTCAGAAAAGTATTCCAGTTCCATTGTTGTTTTTGTATTAGTTGTGGAGTCTGCTGTTATTAAAGTTAGTTTTATTGTTAAAAGTCGTCCATGTTTGGTGTGTATTGTGTGTTTCGCAGCTGATATCGAGGATCTTCTGGAGCAGCTGGTTGAGGAGATCATCGGTTCTCTCTCAGGTCCAGCTAAAGACTTCTACCAGCGCGAGTTTGACTTCTTCAACAAGATCACCAACGTCTCAGCCATTATAAAGTACTGGGAACGTCTCACCTCCTGCACTTCCTGTTTCCGTCTCGAGATGATTCACCACCACGTTTTACGTTTGAGCTGAGATCTGTGTGTTTCTCGTGTTTCAGGCCGATTCCTAAAGGAGACGAGCGGAAGAGGCGTGTCTGAGAGCTCTGTCTGATATCAAAGTCCAGCCAGGTCTGAAGATCTCTTCACAATGGGATCGGTGACTGATACTGCAGCTTCGTTTAATGATTTGAGTTGCATTTGTTGTGTTTCTCAGGCTGTTATCTGCCCAGTAACCCTGAAGCTATAGTGCTGGACATCGATTATAAATCAGGAACACCAATGCAGAGGTTGGATCAGCTCTCTTACAGCATCATGTGTGTGTTTGATGCACAATAAAAACACTCATCTGTGTGTGTTTTCCCTCTCAGCGCTGCCAAAGCACCGTATCACCAAATTCAAGGTGAAACGCTGTGGAGTGAGTGAACTGGAGAAAGAGGGTATGTGAAATAACTTTGACATATTCTGTAAAAAAAAAAAAATTACATATATATATATATATATATATATATATATATATATATATATATATATATATATATATATATATATATATATATATATAATTTATTTTTATTTTTTAGGTAATCTTAAGAATCGCAAGGATAGTCTTGCAAATAAATTCTTGCAATGTTTTGTTACCAGTGTGAAATTAAACGAATACAAAAAAAGATAATAGCAACTTTTTATCTACTTTCTAAATTCAGGCTTCTACACAGGTTTATGCATTTCTGAAATGAAAGAATTGCGAGTAAAAAAAAAAAAAAAAAATAAAACAACCCATACAAAACAGATAAATAAATGAAAGAACAAAATGGAATAAACGTGTTTAATATGCAAATTAATCATAGAACAGAAAACGCCATGCATTAATAAAATTGCATTAATCTCATGGAATCTTTTGTAGTGAACGTTGTGTACTTTTAAAATGTGCAATATTTGTACTTGCATGCTGCTGCTTAATAAGTGCAATATTTTTTTTTAGATGCTGCTAAATGATGTGCATTGTTGCATGTTTAGTTGGTGCAGGATTTATGAGCATTCATATGTACTTAGAGTTGAATGATTCAAACTGAAGGTGTGTGTGTTGTGTGTTTGTAGGCTTGCTGTGTCGCTCGGACTCGCTGGATGAGGCTCAGAGCGGAGAAGAAGCACAGAAGATCTGCTGGCAGGCGGCCATCTTTAAAGTCGGAGACGACTGCAGACAGGTATCAGATGCACGTCTTCGCATTAGTGTTTTTTTTGGCCTCTTTCACCTCTATGGTCAAAAAGCAGGATATAATTGAACTGAAAAAATGTACTACTTTGGGAAAAAAATCTCTCTCTTTAAAAATCTTTGCTGTTTCGTTTTATTCTGATTCTCTTTTCAAGGATATGTTGGCGTTGCAGATCATGGTCTGTTTAAGAATATTTTTCAGCTGGTGGGACTCCGACCTGTTTGTTTTTCCATATAGAGAGTAGTAGCTACGGCACCAGGGGTGAGCTATTTTATTAACTATTATGTTTTTAACTCAACAATTTATTTATTATTTAGGATGGATTTGGTCGAGTCATGGTTGTCCTGATTTAGTCCAAACCTATCCCTCTTCAGACTTCAGTGACTGAACTTACATGACTAATAAAAAGACTTCAGAACCGCCAATGTTTACTGATTGTAAATCTCAACGAAGCAGCACATGATTCATCCATGATTCACCTTGGTGTGTACGCTCCTGATCTGTTGTGTAATAAAGGGGCGTTGTTTCCTCTCAGTGTGGCGTCATCGAGTGCATCCCAGACTGTAAGTCCAGAGATCAGCTCGGACGACAGACAGACTTCGGGATGTACGATTATTTCGAACCAGTGCGGAGACGAATCTACTCTGGCCTTCCAGAAGGTGAGAAGAGCCATCGGTTCTAAACCAGTGCATTTAGGGGAAATCGTTAATTAAAATGGTTTATAATCATCACACACTATCCTCGGTTGTACAGACAAGGCTTAAACCTATTTCTAGACTAAAGGTTGTTTTTAGTGGTTGAGGAGATCCCCCATAATTTTAAAGCGTTGCCATGGATCTAGAAAAGCGATATATAAATGTAAGGAATTATTTTTTATTATTTTATTTTAATTAATTTTATTTTATTTTTTATATTTTATTATTTTATTTTTTATATTTTATTATTTTATTTTT
>NC_056706.1:1763372-1773372 GCF_018831695.1 Puntigrus tetrazona | reverse complement strand
ATGCAACAGTAAACACTGTCTAGTGTGACCTTTTCAACGTAAATATAAAGCGCAGTGCGAGCACGTCACATAATACAGAAAGAAAAAAGACCTTCCGTTCCATCACACCTTTGACATCAGATGCAAATGATGTCTGCTGCGTTAACAAGCAATACATTCATGAGATAAACACATTTAACAGTATTGCATTTCACAAATAATCTTCCCATTAATGCGTGGTCATTAAAAGAGATTGTCAAGATGTGTGCAGCCTGTTACTAAAATACGGTCCGTGTCGATATGGATGAATGCTGATGTTCTGTTCTGTTTCAGATATCCCAGAGCCCATCATCACAGTGTACAGACAGCAGGAGGACGGGGAGGTTGTGTTTGTGCTGTGCAAGTTCACCTCAGTGCCTGGAAGGACATACAGAAGACAGTCTTTTAAGCTGTCTGTGGAGAGTGAACTAAACTACACCATGGAAACATTCAGAAACCCTTCTTTAGATTCTTCAGAGATGCGTGTGTATATGATCACCGTGAGTCCACCTGCTTCCTTCACCTGTGTGCATGAGGTCGATTTTTATGTAGATGTCAGGAACGTGAGCAGCCAGGCCTACAATTACAGTGTTTCAGGTAAAAATACATCTCTGCAGGAACACTTAGATTTTACGTCACTGCCTGGATCATGTAATATTGCTAAGTTTTTCCTATTTTTTAAACATTTTTATCTGTCTCTGCCTTCATTTTTATCTGCCTCTGTCTTCGTCTGACGTCTAGGATGCATAATTATCCATTTAAAATATACATTAATGATATAGCTGATTGCTAGAGTGCTTGTATATGACTAAATCTCAGCCATACATACCAAAATACATTTTGTCTGTCTTTGCATATCCTTGCAGTCTCGGATCTTCACGGAGGAGGAGTATCTTTGTTATACGTCTGCTTTTCTTCCTTCATTGCTGTTGGTCTCTTCATCTTGATTGCAGCAGTGATTGTGACCAACATCAGGAGCAAAACTAAAGGTGTGTACTTCACCTGTTGTGCAAAATAAATGCACAGAAAATGCAACTTTATGTATTTAATTTAATTATTGCCTCAATCATCCTTAACTCTGGCTGATAAAGAGGCCTTTTAAAGAAAGCTCCAAAAATAACATGGAAAGCTGAGGATTAACATAAACATTTCAAATGAACTTTTCTCTTTTTAACTTCATGAATCTTAACTCTGTGTTTCTGATCATATCTGATCATATTTGTCCTTGTCCTTTTTGGGCTCAGGATTAGATTTGGACGAGGCTTGGGATTCAGTAGTTTAACAGCACACAGAAAATAACACCATAAACTCACTTTTTGTTAACAGACACCGACTCCACAGCAGTTACAAACAATGACTACACAGAAGTGTAAAAATCACTTTAAGAAGAGAAGAGAACAGGCATGAAGAAAAGCAAAAACATATAAATGAAAATATAATTGTTATAACCCATGACTAGAGTGCACATAAGTGGTATGCAGATAAACATATGGGCTGTATACATTCAGACCACTTTGACAGATGTTAATGCATAAAAAATGCATAAAAACCATTATTACTGTATAAGATTTGCATTCAAACTTGAAGCATGAATCAAGGTTAAGCACGGATTTTTCAAAGAGAATAAGTGTAAATAAAGTGTAATAAAATTATTTGTTTATTTTTATAGTTATATTTAAAAGGTCAGACCATGTTCAGTGAAAACCAAACCAAGTCTCCAGGTGAACTCATGTGCACCCCCTGCTTATATCCACAACCTTTACATTTTTATTTTAGTTTATTAGTTTTTTGTTTGTTTGGTTGGTTTTTGCTTATGCTGTAGTATTCCTCATTTGTTTGTTATATAAAAATAACTGAATCCGTTACTTCTGATTTCTTTACTGAAGCTTTGCTTTATGTTCACAAAGAGTAAGGAGAAGCCATGGTATTGTATTTTTGAAAAATTTGTATATGAAAATAAAAACTATACTTGCATGTGATTTTGCTTCTTTGTTCTAATTTTTGATAATAGACAATAAAACAATAAAACTAAAGACAATAAAATGAATAGATATTTTTAGATTCATTGTCCATTCCAAACATCCATGTCTGCTACAAAATTGGGGTTTATATTTTTGTTGTGGAATGGACTTTTGATACAAAAATAATGGACTCTAATTGACTAAAGTATTTTAAGAATCATGTTATTAAAACAGAAATTTACTGAAGTCAAAAAACATGAACCGGCATTGGCATTAGCATGAAAACGGTTTCATCAGGCACACGCACCTGTGTTTGAATTAATGATGAATAATGAAGTTGGTCTCAGATATTATGCTGTGGGATGCGCGTTCCCTATCCATCCATCCATCCATTTACTACATCACGCTTATCCAGGGCCGAGTAGCAGGGGATCAGTCTTAGCAGGGACGCCCAGACTCCCCTCTCCCCAGACACTTCCTCCAGCTCTTCCAGGGGAACACAGAGGCGCTCCCAGGCCAACCGAGAGACATTGTCCCTCCAGCATGTCCCCTAGGTCTTCCTGGGGCCTCCTCCTGGTGGGACATACCCGAACACCTCCATTGTAAAAAGCATCCGGGAGGCATCCGGAACAGATGCCCGAGCCACCTCAGCTGGCCTCTCTGATTTGGAGGAGCAGCGGGGTCTACTCCGAGGCTCCTCCCGAGTGGACTGAGCTCCTCACACTATCTCTAAGGGGAGTGCCCAGCCACCCTAAGGAGGAAACTCATTTCGGCCGCTTGTATCTGGGATCTCATCCTTTCGGTTGTGGGAGTGGGAATGAAGATTGACCGGTAAATCGAGAGCTTTGCCTTGTGGCTCAGCTCCTTCTTCACCATGACAGACTGGTACAGCGACCGCATTGCTGCTGAAGCTGCTGAGTTGATTAGTCTGCTGATCTTTCGCCCATTCTCCTCACTCGTGAACAAGACCCCAAGATACTGAAACTCCTCCACCTGGAGGCAGGAACTCCCACCAACCTGAAGGGGCAAGCCACCCCCTTTCCGACTGAGAACCATGGCCTCAGATTTAGAGGTGCTGATTCTCATCCCAGCCGCTTCACACTCAGCTGCACACTGTAGGTCCTGTTCAGGGATGCAGCCCACAGGACAACATCATCCGCAAAGCAGAGACGATATCCTGTGGTCACCAAACCAGACACCCTTCTGCCTTCGGCTGCGCCTTGAAATCCTGTCCATAAAAATAATGAACAGGACCGGTGACAAAGGGCAGCCCTGTTGGAGTCCAACATGCACTGGGAAAAAGTCTGTCTTACTGGCGGCAATGTGAACCAAGCTCCTACTCTGATCATACAGAGATCAGACAGCCCTTATCAATGGGCCCCTTACCCTGGATTCCCAGAGCACTCTTCACAGGACACAGTGAGAACCTGGTCGAATGCCTTCTCCAAATCCACAAAAACACATGTGACTGGTTGGGCAAACTCCTAGGAACCCTCCAGTACCCTGAAGAGGGTATAGAGCTGGTCCAGTTTTCCATGTCCAGGGTGAAAGCCGCATTGTTCCTTCTGAAGCTGAGGTTTGACTATCGGACGAATACAGACTTGGCAGGCCAAAACGTACCATGAGAGTCTGTTGGGAATGTTTGGCAGAGACCCCTGTTAGGGAGATCTTCAGAACTTTGACCGGATCCCGAGGGAGGCTGGAAACATTGAGTCTAAGTGGACTATGTTCTCTACCTCTATTGTCGACGTGGACGTCTGGAGCTGTGGCCATAAAGTCTCTGGTGCATGTTGTGGCGGCAACTCCCAAACCCGGTGGTGGACACCAGAAGTAAGTAATGCCGTCAAGCTGAAGGAGGTGTCCTATCAGGCCTGGTTGGCTCGTGGGACTCCTAAGGCAGCTGACAGGTGGCCTAAAAAGTGGTTCTGGCAAACCGTCCGACACCTCAGAAGGGGGAAGCGGTGCCCTGCCATGACTGTATACAGTGCTAGTGGGAATCTGCTAATTCCACTGGGGACATTGTCAGACGGTGGAAGGAATACTTTGAGGATCTCCTCAATCCTGCCAACGCTTCCACTGAGGGAGCAGGGGCTGGAGACCCAGGGGAGGATTCAACCATCACCCTGGCTGAGGTCACTGACCCGAGTACCTCAGGTCTCTGGATGTTGTGGGGCTGTCTTGGCTGACACGCCTCTGCAGCATCGCGTGGACGTGGGGGACAGTACCTCTGGACTGGCAGACTGGGGTGGTGGTTCCTCTTTTAAGAAGGGGACCGGAGGGTGTGCTCCTATAGGGGATCACACTCCTCAGCCCTCACCGGGAAAGTCTATGCCAGGGTACTGGAGAGGAGAATAAAATATCTATCAGTTAATATTGCTTAATGCACCTAAGCTGGCATGAACTAACAATGAAGTGGATTTGGACTCTCTTGCTTGCTGGATGGATTTTCTTAGTATTGTTTCTATTTTAGTTTGAGTCTGTTGGCATAACAGGATGTATGAGTCATCCAAGTCTGCTACACCATAATGGCAGTTGCTCTTCTGAATCTGAACTCTTTTATTGAAATTTGTTTAATTTCATGGTTGTTTAAATTGTTTATTCAGAGCGCTTATAGACTTTATAAAATGTAAAAATCTAGATTTCCATCTTTTTTTTTTTAAGGCATACCTCATTAAACAAATGTCAAGAACTGCACTTTACCACATAGAATAAAAAAAGACTATGAAACTTAAGTGAGAACTAATAAATAGCCTTCACTGAGTCGAGAAAAGGGGAGGTGGGGCCCAGGACTCAGGCCACTGCTTTCATCATAAAGGCTTGCATTGACTATTCAAACTTTCAAAAGAGTTTAAAGCATTTAAACATGTATTTTAGATTGAAAAAATGAATAGTTTTGCTTCCTTAGTCTTATTATAGATGATTGTTATGGCACATTACCCATGCACTTCAGTGTGTATATATATATATATATATATATATATATATATATATATATATATATATATATATATATATATATATATGTATATAAAGTGTGTGTAAATGTATGTGTATGTATGTATATATATATATATGTATATATATACATATAAATGTTGCATTCTTTATGGCAAAAGTGTGACTTCTTTTTGACACTTCACATTTTCTTGTGAACACAGAGGACGTGTGTTAAGCTGTAAGACTCAAGTCTCATGTCAGCATGAATCAGCTTTATATCCTTTATTATTGGTCCTTTGGTCTGCTGTCAGTAAGGGATTTTATTTGTTTGCCATAGATTTGTGTACCTGCTATATGTATGTGTGGATAGAAGTAATGCAATTTTTGTTCAGGTCTGCCTGATGTGTGAAGAATATGAAAATACAACAGTAACATTGTTTAATAGTATACTTTTCTATTCAATTAAATTTATAGTGATTTTTCGTTGTATAAATAAATAGTTTTAAAGCAACTTTTACTAGAAATCTAGTTTCTATATTATATTTAGTAGAGCAGCTTATCAGTAGTGACTATATGCTGCTGATGTCCATAGGACAGAGAAATGTGGCAGTAAAATCATACAGTTAATGTTATGTAATCAAGGACCGTGAATGATTTTATTTTTCTCTGGTTTTCGGTCATCTCAGATCTTCATGCGGTCTTCTGTCAGAAGTGTTGTCAGATAGAATCAACACACACTGTAATTTTATGTAGCGGCTCCTGTCTATTAACTTTCATTTTAAAGTGCAGTTGTACTATAAAGCATTTCAATCACATGCATGATTGTTTGCTCATGCCTGTTTTTAATGTGGTTTAAGCAAAAGTTGAAGTGAGATGAAATCCCGTCATGAGGTCGCTTTGCCGATCCTGCCCCTCTTTCTTCTCTGTTCAGTGCTTTCTGACAGCTCTCTATTGTCCCAATAAAGGCAGAAAACACCTGTTAATATATCTTGAAAAAATGTTGTCTATTTTATAATTATCATTTGTCATCTTTGCTTTATCCAGATCCATGGTTTATTTTTTTCAGGTAAAGTTTTTTTATGATGATTTTTATAGTATAAAAAATATACTCTACATTGTTAACAGAACAGAATACAATTTGTCTGTTTTCTCTTAGCTCTGTTTTAAATCTGTGTGTAAAAAAAAAAATATATATATATATATATATATATATATATATATATATATATATATATATATATATATATATATATATATATATTATTATATAATTATATAATAACTTTTATTGTATTTTCCTGACAGGGTTGTACAAGACTATTCAATATTATTATGATTATACATCAAAACAAAGATATGATCTACACAACGACACAAAAAGAGTCCAGTGACCTGTTTGAAGGTGGTCTGCCTTTACTTACTATGCTTTCGTAGAAAGTTCACTCAATATATCAGTAATTTAGTTTTACATGTATTTATAAAAATTTAAAAAGTGCTTCATGAATATCGCATTAAGTATTGATCATTTTAGATCCTGCATGTATTCAATTTTTAATCTCATTTGATTTCCTGCCTGCCTCGTGATCACATCTCGGCCTGGTCTGGTTTTAGCTGAAGGTGACTAATACCTTTTGTCTGCCGCCTAATGCTAGTTTATTTTGTTTATTTAGTCTTTTCAAGAACTTGCTAACATCAGCGACAACCTGAAATCATAAGGTCTCCGATAATGTGCCTATAATAATCGCTTATAATCAAATCTTATTGCTTTACTTTGTGAGGTAAAATTGTCAGTGATATAATGAAACAATCAGGAAGCCAATTTAGAAAGAATAACACAATTGTGAATCCTATTATGTCAACCCGCCTCCTGTACATATGTACTGTAGCTTATATGGGGAATTGTTGTAAGAAACAAAAATTCAAATTATAATCACACATGTGAGGGCAGTTATCCTAATGTAACCTAAGTCACATGGTCTTAGAATGCATAGCATCTGCAATCTAAAATGCTTATTTGAAAATTTATTTAGGTATAGGACATAAAATACAGAAATATTACAAAATACAAAATGATCACATTAGTAAACAAGCTCTCTCAGAAATTAATTTGTTAATGGTTATTGTATAAATGGTTCTTGATTATTAAAGAATTTTATACTGTCATAAATATTTGCAGTACAATGTGGATCTAAATAAAAAATGTCCGCTTTGTTTTTTGTTTTTAGATGCAAGACAGCCTGTTACTAAAATAAAGTCCGCGGTGTCGATATGGATGAATGCTGATGTTCTGTTCTGTTTCAGATATCCCAGAGCTGTCCATCATCGCAGTGCAGACAGCAAGGAGGACGGGAGGTTGGTCATGTTCAGTTGCAAGTTCACCTCAACACCTGAAGGAGATACAGAACACAAAGTTTAAGTTGTCTCTGGAGAGTGAACTGAACTAGCATCATGCTGACCCATTCAGAAACTTCTCTGTAGATTCTCTTAGAGATACTTGTGTGTAAGGTCACCGTGAGTCCACCTGTTTCCTTCTACCTGTGTGTGTGCAGGAGGGTCGCATTTTTATGTAGATGTTGTGAACGTGGAGCAGCTAGGCTTACTAATTACAGTGTTTCAGGTAAAATACATTCTGCAGGAACACTTAGATTTTGATGACTACTGCCTGGATTATGTAACATTGTTATGCTTTTTCCTATTTTTTAAATATTATTTTTATCTGTCTCTGCTTTCATTTTTATCTGCCTCTGTCTTCGCCTTGACGCCTAGGATGCATAATTATCCATTTAAAATATAAGACAATGATATAGCTGATTACTAGAGTGCTTGTACATGACTAAATTTCTTTGCTACACATACCAAAAATACATTTTGTCTGTTCCTTGTATTGGTCCTTGCAGTCTCGGATCTTCAATGAGGAGGAGTATCTTTGTTATACGTCTGCTTTTCTTCCCTTCATTGTTGTTGGTCTCTTCATCTTGATTGCAGCAGTGATTGTGACCAACATCAGGAGCAAAACTAGTGGTGTAAAAGCCTGTCTGTTGCAGAAATAAATGCACAGAAAATGCAACTTTATGTATTTAATTTCTAATTATTGCCCCAATTATCCTTAACTCTGGCTGATAAAGATGCCTTTTAAAGAAAGCTCCAAAGAATAATATGGAAAGTTGAGGATCAATATAAATATTTCAAATGAACTTTTCTCTTTAATAACTTCATGAATCTTAACTCTGTGTGTTTGATCATATTCTATCATATTTGTTCTGTCCTTTTGGGGCTCAGATTAGATTTGATTTGAGGCTTGGGATTCTGTAGTCTAACAGCACACAGAAAAATAACACTACAAACTCACTTTTGCACACAGACACCTACTCCACTGTAGCAGTTGACTCTATTGGGTGACTACACACAGAAGCGTAAAATCACTTTAAGAAGAGAAGAGAATAGGCATGAAGAAAAACAAAAACATATAAATGAAAAATATAATTGCTATAATCTCCATGACTAGGTGTGCAAGATAAGTGGAAGGTAGATAAAACATATGGGCTGTGATGCATTCAGATTCACTCATGGTTGATGGATGTTACTGCACAATACTTCATTATTACTGTATATAAGATCAGCATTCAAACTTGAACTCAAGGTTAAGCACAGATTTCAAAGAGCAAAACTATGATTTTATACACACGCTCCTCAGTTGGCAGCTCATATACTTGGCTCTGCCTATAAACTCCATCAAAAAACTTTCTGATTTTTTAGAGTTTGAAAATATATGACCTATAAATATTAGCACTCTTATTTTTAAGTTTAGTAATATTTAAAAATCTAGCATTATAGTGAATAAAGTATTATCAGCTGGCTTATTGTTTTATTTGATTTTTAAAATAAGTGCAAATAGAAAAGCACAAAATTACTAATACTTTTATTTGTTTATTTCTTTATAGTTAGATTTAGTGTTAACAAAGATCTATGTTCAGTGAAAACCAAAATCAGTCTCCAGGTGAACCTATGTGTTCCCCCTGCTTAGTATCCACAATCTTTATGCATTTTTATTTTTAGTTTTAGCTTTTTGTTTGTTTAGTTGTTTTTTTGTCATACTGCAGTATTCTTTGATTTGTTTGTTATGTAAAAATAACTGATTCTGTTACTGCTGTTTGTTTTTTTTTTACTTTTCTGGAAGCTTTTGCTTTGTTCTATATAGTAGTATTTTGAAAATTTGTATTTGAAAATAAAACTATTATTTGCCTGTGATTTGGCTTCATTGTTCTGAAATTTTTGATAATAGACACAAACAATACAAACTAAAGATAATAAAAAATCACCCAATAGATATTTTTTAGATTTATTGTCCATCCTAAAACATCCATGTCTGCTACAAAAATGGGCTTTATATATTTGTTGGGAAATGGACTTTTGATGCAAAAATAATGGACTCTAATTGATTCAAAGTATTTAGTAATCATGTTATTAGCCAGAAATTTACTGAAGCTAAAACATGAACTGGCATTATGCATTAGTGATGAAACGTTTCTACCAGGTGGCACACTTGGCCGTGTTGAATTTAATGATGAATAATGTAAGTTAATTCCAGATTATTGCGCTGGTGGGATGTGTTTCCCTATCCATCTATCCATTTACCATCGCTTTATCCAGGGCCAGGTCATGGGGGTGATCAGCTCTAGCAGGGACGCCTAGACTCTCTCTCCCAGCATACTCTTCCAGCTCCCTTCCAGCAGGTAGGGGAACACTGAGGTGCCCTGCATGTCCAAGTGTTCTCCCGCAGCCTCCGGCAGTAGTAAAAATGATGAACCAGTGACAAAGGACCATGGGACAAAGGACAGTCTCCTGTCTCAGTTCAACATGGGGAACTGGGGAACAAGCCTGACTCTATCATGGTAATACAATCCAAGCTCCTGCTCTGATCATACAGGGACCGGACAGCCTCTTTAACAATGGGACCCTTTACCCTATATTCCAGAGCTAATTCCCTACAGAACATCAAGCGAGGAACCTAGTTGGACAAACTCTCCCAGGACCCTCCAGCATCCTGAAGAGAGTATAGAGCTAGTCCAGTGTCCCACGCCCAG
>NC_056706.1:1761088-1763272 GCF_018831695.1 Puntigrus tetrazona | reverse complement strand
ATAATAACTAAATGTCTTCTAAATACGTTTTCTAACTTCCCTTAGGCATTGGAGGGAAAATACACAGTTCACATAATTATCATCAGTATTGTGCACGCGTCCTCTTACAAAGTGAAAAGTTCTGGTTTTACAAGTGATTTAATTTTCATAAACGCACGCATCTCGCCCGAGCTCTGGCTCTTTAAATAAGGCGGAGCAGCGGACTGATGAACGCACTGGTGCCTCAGATTATACACACACCAGCCCGCAGAAATATAATAAACAGAACGGCAAGTTGTATGAACAGTATTTTACTAGTAGGCGGGGAGTGTAATTGGTCCGTATTAACGCTTATCCTTTCATCAACTGTATGTTTTCTTAATAAATTACAATTTCCCGTGAACATAATGTGGAATAAATTATTATCATTCAATAATTATTGTCAGGACAAACTGAGACCGGCTAACCGCACTTGATAACTGTTACTTTTCTCAGCGCTACTGAGAACGGACCAATCACAGCTCATTGTGATTAGGAATTTTTAAGAGATGTTTTACAGAAATCGCTGCGGCTGATTTTTATTTATATATCCGCTATTAATCTTTAGAAATAACGGATGCATCCGATGATATTTCCCCCAGCACAAACGTTTCCAGCAAGACAAAAACATTTCCGCGATTTGAACGCGTCTCAACGGCGGATGGCACCGGCGAGCCGCGGGGCGCCCCCTGCAGGACCCCGCCGTTCGCGGCTCAGAAACCGTCGAAGGCAGAGACGCGCCGGCCTCAGCGGAGCGCCCGATGCCGCGGGGATTCCGCCTCTTTCTCCGCGCACGACATGGATTTCAACGTGAGGAAACTCGCTACAGATGCCGGGATATTCTTTTCGCGAGCCGTCCAGGTAAAAACGGCCCGTTTCTGGAGAGATGTACGAGTTTAAAGGCGGCGGTCAGAGTGTCGGTGACAGTTGATGTGTAACTCGTGACACCCGCATCTGCGTTTAGCTTAACGTTCAACAAAACGACACCAAACCGAGTTTCACAGATTAAATCACGAGTGCACTTTTAGCCCATTTAAATCTAGTTCGTGTGACTAATGTGTGTGTTTTAAAACCGCAATTAAATAGTGATATTAATTGGCTGAACGTGAGGCGTTTTTAAATACAACGTTATTAGGTGGCGTTTTTCTCTTTGGTGTTATTTTCATTCATGTTATTTGGCATAGATGTAACTAAACTATGTAATTTAATAAAACAAACGTAAGTGCAATCTGTTACAGTTGCTGAGAAATATAACGCTAAATTACAGTTAGTTATGAAAATGATAACCATTGCAAAGGATGATAATCAGCATTTTATCCACATATTAAACGTCTAATAACGGCTCTAAAATATAAGACACCAATGTTTTAGGGGTTTAGGACGCAGAATAGGTCACATGTTTGTTCATAACTGTTTAGGGTTTGTGTGTTTGTTTTATATTTATCTTTTGTTTGTTTGTTTTTGTGATGCCAGTGTTTTCCTGTCGTAAAGGTTGATTTTAAAACGGCATCCTAGCTATTTCTTATGATTTAGTGTTTTGCATAGTTTACATGAAAATGCTTAACCCGCCGAAAACATTACAAAAGTAATAAAATGTAATCGGTTGCATTACTTGGATAAAGTAGCGCGAATAGTTACACTGCTTATTACATTTTAAGTAGCGTAACTTGTCATCCGTTAACTCTTAGTAACCTTACTTTATTATTTTGATGCATTTTGTGTCAGAAAGCTCTCGTTACTTTCGCTCCAGTTTACAGAAGAGAAACTGGGACAGGCTGAGAAGACCGAGCTGGACGCTCACTTTGAGAATCTGCTGTCCAGAGCTGACTGCACCAAAAACTGGACCGAGAAGATCTACAGACAGACCGAGGTTCTTCTCCAGCCGAACCCCGGTGAGCAGGTGCTGGTGTCTAGTGAGTCGGTCCACGGCGCGCTTCATCTGTTTCGGGTGAAAGCCGCTGTACGCAGAAGAAAAATACTAATTTTGTCCTGTTTGTTTAAGGAAAGTAGCTCCAAACAAAGATCACGGAAGCACGGAGTGATGATTGAGTTTTTCCAATATTTAATATTTATAATATTTTTTTCTGAAAGATCATGCATGCATTTAATACGGAAAGGCTGGTCACAGTGGCTGGTGAGCAAAAAAGTTAATATCAAGCCATATAT
>NC_056706.1:1756689-1761051 GCF_018831695.1 Puntigrus tetrazona | reverse complement strand
CACCACAAAAATCATTGCCATCGTGGGTCTTTCCTTTGTTCATCTGTTTTTGATGTTGTTTTGTTTGTCCAGGTGCTCGCATCGAGGACTTCCTGTATGAAAAGCTTGACCGGAAGGTCCCGCCGCGGCCCACTAACGGAGAGATCTTGAGTCAGTTCATGCTGGAGGCAGCCAAGGAGTTCGGCTCGGGAACCCCGTACGGTGAGAGCGCGCGTCTCATTTCTTTTCAGCGTTTGAACATTCTCTGCAAACCTCATCACTGGATTGTCTGTGTGCTTTTTGGGCAGAAAAACGAGCAAGCGCTTGATTTATTTTGTCTGCGAGAGTAAAATGAGCTGAACTCTGCCGGGATGAGGACAGATCCGTTGATTTGGCTTTCACTTGATGCTCTTAATCTAATTCGGTCCCCTGCAGAAACATTAAGAGCCACTGTGTATGTCTCCCAAGCATCTTATGGATGTACATGGTAAAAGCACAATGCTTTAGCGAGTGTTTCGCTGCATAATTAAACCGCGCTGACTGTGACGTCAAAGTTTTTCAGTGTGGTTGCATTGATTTTGCAGTCTCTGATGGTTTTTCCCCGCAGGCGTGTGTGTGGAAGCAGCCAAACCAATAAATCTCCATGCATTTTTCTTTCTGTTTCCAATTGGACTAATCGGTAATTTGACGGCAGACTGTGATGTCTTTTCCTGCTCGGCGTTCTTCCACAGAGATGATCCCTTTATAACCTTTACTAGAAGTGCCACGTAATAATAAACTGCGTTCTAGTCATTTTTAGCAATATTAATAAACCTGCTTTTCGAAAGCTATAATATTAAATTTCATCTTTCAAAACATTTAAAAGGAATTAAAAACATTTTTAAAAAACTTTTATCCATCCATCCATCCGTCTATTGTAATATGTTTTATAATAATAAAATATATAATAATATTTTATAATAACCTTTTATATACTAGAAGTGCCAGAGGTTGTTGTTGGTTTTTTTTGCCTCTTACGTAATAATAAACTGTGCTCTAGTCATTGTTAGCAATATTAATAAACCTGCTTTTCGAAAACTATAATATTAACGCTTTATATAAAGGATTCGTTTTATGCTTTCTGAGCAATAGAAAGTCATTCTGGTTTGTGACGAACCGTTTGCAATCAAAACCAGTTTTCGAGTCTCGCATAGCTGGGAAGAAAAACATTGCTGAATGCAAATAAAACTGAATTAAAATTAACTATTGAAACTTAAACATGATGTTATGAGAGAACACTTGGCATATCATTTGGTCAAACATTCACTAATAAACGAAACACCAGTAAAAGCACGTAGAAGGAAAACATGACCCTTTTTATATGACATTTATTTTAACATTTTTATATGTTATTCGTTTTTTAAAATGCACTTTTATTATTAAAATGACTTAATTTGTGCATCGAGACTTTAGCGGTCTAGCTGAAAAATTTTACTAAAAATAAATGACACTAAATTAAATAAAATAAAAATTTATGTTTTTAGTTGGCTTTAGTTAACTCTAACATGCATCTAACCGTATCCACGTACAGTATATTCAGACAGAGTCTCTGCTTCGTCGCTTGTATTTGTCGTAAAACATAACTAGATAAGTTTGATTCGACTCGAGGTTTGCACAGATGAAAGTAAATGAGTGTGATTTCCA
This sequence comes from Puntigrus tetrazona, assembly GCF_018831695.1. Taxonomy (NCBI): domain Eukaryota; kingdom Metazoa; phylum Chordata; class Actinopteri; order Cypriniformes; family Cyprinidae; genus Puntigrus; species Puntigrus tetrazona. Next base: position 1,759,389 of record NC_056706.1, on the reverse strand, counting down.
GTGCTGGATTTTATATTTGACATTTTTTCTCCCGGATGATAAGTGCTTTCATTGCAGTGTTTGTCTGCCACTTGAGAAGCACAGATAATAGAGTGGAAAGAGAACTGTGTGCTAAAGTGCACTTAGTGCTTTTAAATGGCTCGTTAATGTCCCGTGACTGACCACATGCTTTTAGGACGGGCTGCAGTGTCACACACGGCCATCTCTGCAAGTACAGGACTAATGCGGCCGGTCTAAAGTGTCTCGACGTGTCCGTTTGTAATATCAGTGGATGAACTTTTGAGCGTTCATGTGCTGAAGGCCATTAATTAGGTTACTGGTGTCACGAAAGCACGCCAAAAGGTGTCCAAATGTCTAAAATCATTGCTAAAAAATGCTTTTCTTTGAGTTTTCATATCACAATAACAATTCCAGAGCGTCTCGTTTTGGTGTGCTTCTCGTTGACTTTAATAGAGCTCCGTGAACAAAACCCGATGGTCGCGTTGTCGAGCAAGATACGAGATAACCCAAAGAGCCACGTGAACATGTGACAGAGTCACACAATCAATGCGGTGCGGGACATGATTTAGCCTACATCTGAATAGTTGCATCATAAATTTCTTGTTTTACTTTTTCCTTAAAACCGTATTTGCAGAGATTTTCGTGTGGTTTTAGACTTTTGGACCACCCTGTTTCTGTTCTACCGTAAATAAAGTATGTCGTTTTTCTTTGTTTTTTTCCCAAGTCGAGCCTAAGTTAAAATCCCAGAGTGGCGCGTGAGGAGGTGTCTTGACCTGAGCAGCTGCTCTGACTTCTGAACATCCCTCTCAAGCGCCGCCGCTGTTTTACGTCCACGTTCGATTTCTCCATCGATCGCGATACGGTGAAATGCCAGGAAAGTCAGCCCCGGCCTGCGTCATGTTTGCTGAATGAAATCCCACACTACAAACATGATCTCACGCCTTCTGTATTGCATTTTGTCGCATTTTGTAGCGTTTTGCTCGTCGACGAAGGCTTGAATTCTTCCTAATCGGCATAAAAGGACACTTGCCTTGTTCACGTCTCGTTCGTTTATTCCTTTACCTCTGCAGATTGTAAGTTAAACCCATTGGAAATGCTTATTTTCTCACTAAAAACACAACTTTTGCCATTTAACCGCTTATTTAGAAACGCGATTTATTTATTGCTCATTTATTTTTGAATTCTGCTTCTTCAAATGAGGCGATTAATAGACTTTTTTTATTAAAAAAAATTATTTGCGATTAACATTTTAACTGCACACATGCTGTAAAATTGCGACGGACCTTTTTCGCAGATCGGCAGAATTCTTTTTCAAGGTGTGTTACTTTGTCTGCGTCGGAAATGAAGTCACTGTCCGTTGTCTGTGTAGGAAGCACCCTGATCAAAGTGGGCGACTGTCAGAGGAGGCTGGGCGGCGCTGAGAGAGAGTTCCTGCAGTCCTCGTCCATCAGCTTCCTCACACCCCTGCGCAACTTTCTGGAGGGCGACTGGAGGACCATTTCTGTGAGTTTGGCTGAGCCTCGACGGACAGGTTTGAGCGTGATTGCTGATGCACTGAAGTGTGGTCCTCCTCTCAGAGAGAGCGGAGGCTGCTGGAGAATCGACGCTTGGATCTCGACGCCTGTAAGGCACGACTCAAGAAGGCCAGAGCGGCGGAGGCTAAAGCGGCGGTAAGAGTTACCTCGCCTGTCGGTAATCGACAAGCTAACGTCTCACGAGGTGAAAAGACGCACGTTTTAAGAAACGGATCTATCGATTAAATTGCTGCTTTCCAGCTAAAATCTGATTCCATGCTCCTTTTAATTTAGTTTTAGTCGTCTGAATAGATTTTAGTCGACTGAATCCACCGTAATCAGCTAGAAGTGCTTGCAATGCTTGTAAACTCATTATGCTAAGGTTTTATCATGATAGACACACAACACGTTAAATATAACCCCTTCTCATAAAGAACAAGAGCATGGTTTTCTTTTCAGTTAAATACTAGTGGTTATATATCCTGTTATGCATTTTTTATAACGACCGTATTATTAATTATTTCAAGCAGACACATGTTTATTTATGTAATAAATTTGTATTAATCTAAAAGCGATTCACTCAAGAGGAGTGAGTGTTTTTACTTTTGTTGCTTGATTAACGTCAGTGACTTGCACTAAATAGCAGCTAAATTCTGCTGCTATCCCTTTAAAAGCGAATAATAACCGGTTCTCGATTCCCAACCCACTCATTCCTCTCCCTTACCGTCACGCTTTGATGACATGACTGGATATAAGCCTCTTCCTTCTGTTTGTTGTGTGTGGTTGTGAACACTGAACGATTTGTTGGACGAGCACTAACCGCGTGTCTCTGCTTAAACCTTCACAGTGTGAGGGAGAAGTGAGTATCGCAACCAGTTTCCTCTCATGCATGTTATGCATTTAAATTTTATTTATTTATTTTTAATTACGATGACAAAGTGCTTTTCAGTTTTGTACCTCATTTTCATGAACTCCACTAAGATGATCTTTTGAATGACATGATGGAGTTGTATCCGAGTAAAACTTTAAAATATAGATTTTCAGAATGCAAGCTTAGATTTATTGATTTATTTATGTATTTTGAATGTCTTCCAGATAGTAGGAAGAATAATTTCTACATTTCCAAATTCCTCATTTATCAATTTGCTTTGCCTTTTAATTTAAAAATGCATGTTATTTAGTGGTC
>NC_056706.1:1748973-1756589 GCF_018831695.1 Puntigrus tetrazona | reverse complement strand
TATATATAATATACTACAGTGTAGTAATTGATGCTGAACAGCTTTTACAAATGAATCCTTATTGTCTAGTGTTAGCCAGTTGCTGTAATCGATGACAAATTATTTGATTCACTGGCTCTTTGTTCCTGTTTAATTTGAGTATACCTGCCCCCAAAATTGATGTTCCTGATTTATTCGGTTTTTGTCATTGAAAAAAAAAAAAAACGTTGAAGATCNTGACTTCTCCTTTTACTTGCTAGTTTGCTTCTTCATTTTATCCCTTTCAGAGACTGAATAGGTTTACGCAGAGGGCTGCGTCATGTGCGTTTTTTTTCATGTTTTGATTTCGTCTTTTCCTGCACAGTATTACACCCATTTAACTGTGACTTCCCTCCTTTTACATATCAAGAATTTAAGAGGTAATCTCGGGTTGCAAACAGGCTATTGTTACCTATTGGACTGCCAAGAGGAACCTGTAGTTTATTAGTGTTGGTGTGTTTGTGCAATGGAATATAATTATGACTCTGTGATTTTGTGTTCTCTGTGTGGAATTTTTTTTTTCTGTGTATTCCCTAACATGCTCTCTGTTGTCATTTGCACAGTGTGAGGGAGATGTGAGTATCCGTGCGTGCGTGCGTGTGTATGCGCATGTTTTTGTGATAAATGAGGAAATGCATTCGTACAATGACACGGGTATGACATGAGCATTACAAAATTTTCCCTACTTTTCAAAACGCTTATAAATGATACAGAGTGAGTTGTTTTGATAGTCATAATGCGGAACATTTCCTATAATAGGTAGGGTTAGGTTAAGTGGCTAGAGGGCAATAGCACCTACAGTTTGTACGGTGTAAAAACCATTATGCCTGTAGAATGTCCCCACATTTCACAAAAACAAACGTGTGTGTGTGTGTGTGTGTGTGTGATTTCTTAGCTGCCTTTCATCCTTGGCTGCTACCTGCAAGCAGTTACATGTACAGGCTTGACAGTTGACCTACTGTCTCTGCCATCTCTGCAGTGCCTTGATCCAAAAAAAAATATATATTCAAAAGCCTTTTTGAAGTCACAGTCACATTAAACGGCTGCATGTAATTTGTATTTTTTCCTCATGATGTGTTTTATATTATAGAGCAGCATTTCTCAACTGGATGTCTACAAAACCCGTGATGGAGGGGTTTATAGAAATGATAAGGAAAGATAAAAAAAAGAGGGGAGGGGGGGTGTGGGACCCCGGGGCCAAATATAGAAAAGCTCAATTTAAATTGAATAGTGTCTACGATTTTATGTGTTTAATGTGTGTATACACACACACACACACACACACACACACACGCGCGCGCACACACATACACATATTTTTGATTGTATGCATGTGTATATTAATGATTCATTTTATGCATATCTGTTATATTAGCATTTAATGTTTACAAGAATGTGGCACATGTAGACCTTTCAAAGGTTTCAAAGAAAAAACTGCTCTTGTTCTATAGCATACAGTAGATCTTAACTGAGATAAAACCTTACTTTGTATTATACTCCAGTGACAAATTACAAGTAAATAGTTTATTTTTATGGTAAGTAGTGTGTACCTTAATAAGTAATGTGTGTGTGTGTGTGTGTGTGTGTGTGGGAGAGGTTACAGGCTGCTTTGTCTAGTGTTTTCTGTTTTTATATGTAAATATGAAAATAGTGTTGTCTGCTGGGTCAGTTCATGTGGACACATAATTCTTTGTGAAACTCTGTTTTCCCCCCCTTCCACCTGTAGGCTGCGCCTGACTTTCAGGAGACTAGGCCACGCAATTATGTTCTGTCGGCCAGTGCATCTGCGGTAAGAAGGCTGCAGACCCTTAGCATTAGAAACCTTACCCCACGCACTCTCTTTCTCTCTCTTTCTACACCACCTTGATTTGTACATACACTATTTCCCCACCAATATCTGCACCAACCCTCATAAATTTAGCAGGACGCCCTCCTTCGTCCTTCCATCTTTGTTGACCCTGGAACAGCACTGTGTTTAGCCAATCAGATTTGAACTTTCGGTTTACGACAGTGTTTGGTGCTTATACATCAGTATCAGCAAATCTGATTCTAGACATTACTCTTGGGTAGGGTTTGATTTAGGTGTAGAGATATGGTCAAGACTAAATTTTTTTTGGATTAAAATGTTGCTCCAGAGTGAACAAAATATGTTGAGGAGCATGTCCAGCAAAATCAGGATGTGGGCCCTCAAACAGTTTTTTTTTTCCCTCCTCTAGCAGTATACTGTTATCGTGGAGAAAAACCCTTTGTTAAAGCACTTTGGAGATACAGTAGCATCATCCTCTTCCCTTTTCTATTACCCTAAATCTGAGGTGGTTGAAAACTGCAGGCGATAGCGAGAAAGGGCCTCACTGAAACCTTTCCATCCTCCCACCGTCTTTTTTTTTTTTCGTTTGTTTATTCCACGCAGTGGGATAGTGAAGTTGGTGATTCATCTCTGATTGACAGAGAAAAGGTTGTATGAACTTGAATTTGAAGTGAAGCGTTATATAAACCCCTCATAGAGCAGCATTTATTTAGTCTTGTAAGCACAGGCCAGTGATGGACAGTAGCATTTCCTTTCTTGTCGACCCGTTGTTTAAAAAAAAAAAAAAAAAAAAANGTAACACTTTCTTAACTCCGTCTCCCTTCTTGCAGTGTTGTGTGCCTGTGTGCCTTTCCCTGTGTGTTTGATTAATGTTTTGGCGACAGCTGATGCTGTACATGCATATATTAGTCCCAGTGGTAAAAAATTGTTTTGTATGTGTTTATATGTTATATACAGCAAATCTCAAAAGTTTGGACACAGCTCCTCCTCCTTTTATTCTTTAATCNAAATTTTCCCCATCATTCATGTTTATCTCGTTTCATAGAAACACAGCTTGCATCTAAAAAAGTCAACTGTAGGTTCTAAATAAAGTGAAATAAATTTTGTACAATTCAAATAACTCTTTTCTGTGCGAAACGATCCTGTAACGTAATTTATTGCAAAGATGGCGAAGTTGGATTTTCTGCAGGAGGAACTCCAGTCTTCAGTGTCATATGATCCTAAAGAAAATATTCTGTTCGGATTTAAGCATGTCCAAACGTTTGACTGGTTCTGCAATATAGTTAGCATTTGATGTTTTGAAATAACGATGACGTCATGTTTTTTTTGTCAAAACATGAAAATCCCCTGTGATGAAGAGTTGCAGTGAAATGCAGGGGGTGGAAAACTTAGCTTTTATTCTTTCACTTTTATTGTGTGTGTGTGTGTGTGTGTGTGTGTGCTCTCTTATTTTTCATTGACGTTGCTGTGTCATTGTATACTTTAGGTCTTGATGTTATAGAGGTTTCTATTCTGTGTATGTGTCTGATTGCACATGTGTCTTTCTCAATCTTAAGATCCCATGAAGTATAACAGTACATTTTTTTTTTTTAATGTTACTTATTCACATGTGAAATTTGGTGTTTTGTAAAGAAAGGGTTTGTGTTTTGTTGTCATCACTGTTCTTCTCTTGTCCTTTTGCTGCATATTCCAGCTGTGGAGTGAGGAAGTGGATAAAGTGAGTATCGGGCTAAGATCCACTTCTTGCTTTACTGCTGTATGAGCTGAAAACGTAGACGTGCATTTAATCAATTAGTTTTTATGGAGCAAATACAGTAAAAAAAAAAATACAGACTGCATATTGATTTACGCAATAATTGTTTACATAATAACTAGGGGTGTGACGAGATCTCGTGCCATGAAATGTCTCGTTGAGGTGAAAAGCTGTCTCGCAATACCACTATGACAGAGTGAGTCTCCAAGTGAGCGTGAAATAAGCATAGTAGACGCCACCGTTATGTTTACATTACATGCCGCTGCTATCATTTTTCTGTTGTATGTAAAAAAAAAAAAAAAAAAAAAAACCCATTCAGTTGGAAAACGGTCGCTTTAGTTCTAAACCGATCTGCGCATATTATCTTGGCCGTACCAATTGAATTTGATATGGGACCCCTCAACTCCAGGCGTGTGTTTCCTGCCTTTTGTATTTTGAACCATTTGAAATTGTGGCATATAAGTCCCTGGGTTGTCCTGGGTCTCAGAGTCACACAGCTATTGTTGAAAAGGGTTCAGATACACAAAAGATGCTGGAAGACCAAATTGTGTAACAACAGCAGTAGACAAACTATGGATCATCCAGGTAACTACATAGTATTAAGCATCAAGCGTATTCGAACATGTTTGTCTTTAGGATTATATGTAAACAACCTTTAAATGAAATATTTTATACAGGTCAGTACTAAGTAAAAAAAAATAGCATTTTGTATGATCCCACTTATTTTGGTAAAATCATGAACATTTTCACCACTTCTGTGAATGTGTTTTTTTGTTTGTTTGTTTTTGGCTAGTACTTTAAAGGTCTAATTGAAATGTCTGAATCATGCTCGAAAATCTCTTTTTGCGCTTTGGATGCTAACACTGAAATAATACTGACAAAACAACTTGTGGACAATTTGTGGGAAAAAAGTTCTGTTATGAGGTCAGAAGTTGTGAGCCGTGTAGTTCTAGGTCTGAATAGAGTCGTACAGAGGGGAAATCCAGTCTATTGAGTTTGTAGCAAAACCTTTTATAGTGCTTAGATACTGTCTTTACTGCTTATGATAATTCTAACTCATCAAGATGAACTGAAATATCATTCAATACAGGATTAGTTAAAAAGACTAATGATAGTTTTCTGCTCCTACTGCTTATATTTCTAGCTGTACACATCTGTCAGTCAGAATTAACCTAACAAACAATACAGATTTCAGCAAGTCTTGAATAACATATGGCTGTCTAGACAATTGGAAAAATTGAAAAAAAAATTTAAAGGTATTGAAAAAAGGCATTTTAAAAAGTCATTATTTCATACTTATTATAAACTCTATACTAAATGTTATTACAAATTTCAATTTTTTTTTTTTTTTGTCAGTCAAGTTATACATAAATCATTTCAACTACATGCATGTTTAATGTCTTACATTAATAGATGTGCTAAATGGGGGAGTAGCGAGCGGTTGAAGCACATGACGAGCTCATGTTGACATCATGTCGGGTCATGTGACGTGTGGTTAAGGAGCTTGGCCCGTGTAATGTGATTCATAGTTATCAGAAAGATGAAATGACTACAAATCAAAATTTTGTGTGGTAACTCTCATTCTATAAAACACTTTGTTTGCTTTGACAAGAATGTATAGGTCAGCTATGTGGGTGATGTCTCCTGCCTGTTTTTTTTTTTGGCTCCACCAGGCAGAACACGAGTTGCGTGTGGCTCAGACAGAGTTCGACCGACAGGCAGAGGTCACACGCCTCCTGCTGGAAGGAATCAGCAGCACTCACGTGAGTACCTGTATTCAAACCAAGAGAGTCGAAGTGCCACCGCCATTCAAAAGTTTGGGTTCGTGTGATATGAGCAGTTAGGGTCCGGTCACTTAGGGCCTCACCTCAACCTTCAAGTCACATTAGTGACATTATCCATTAGGCCACGACTGCCCCCAGTCATCAAAAACTTCTATTACGAAGCCGTGCTGTTATAATAGCTGCACTATGTCCTTTTGCATGTTGTCTGGAGGGGAGCATATGTTGCTCTAAAACCTTTATATACCTTACGGCGTTCATAGTGCCTTTCAAAACATGAAAGCTTGCCATACCGTTCGCACTTATGCACCTGCATACTATCAGAAGGTCCTCCTCCTCTTTAGCCCGGAGGACTCGCTGGCCGTGATTTCCAACAAGAAAGTGAAATTTGGATTCATCTGACCATAAAACACTTCTTCATTTTGAAACAGTCCGTTTCAAATGAGCTTTTGTTCACAAGACACAACAACGTTTCTGGACCATGTTCAGAAGATCATGTTTTTGCATGACATGGCATGACCGATTGTCTTTACCGACTGGTTTCTGGAAATATTCCTGGGCCCATTTATTAATGTCAGTGTCATCTGAGGACCTGAACACCATAGGCATCCAACTGAGGTCTTCAGCCTTGTCCCTTACACACACATTACTAGACGATGAGATTTGCAAAGATTTGATGTTGAGGGACATTGTTTTTAAAGTGTTCCACAATATTTTTACACTCTTTCACAGATTGGAGAGCCTCTGTCCGTCTTCACTTCTAAGAGACTCTTCTTCTCAAAGACATCCTTTTTATGTTACAGACCTGATGTCAGTTAACTTGATTAGTTGTTAGATGATCTCTCAACTGAATCTTTTCAAATTGTCTTGCTTTTTCACCCCTTTGCCAACTTTTTAAAAAACCCGTAGCAGGCATCAAATCTGAAATTAGCTCATTTAGTGGATGAAAGTATAGGATTTCTCAGTTTAAACATTTATGTTATGATATCTATGTTCTATGGTGAATATAGTATATAGTCTTTTACTTTTTATTTGATTCAAAAAAAGATCCCAACTTTCCGTATTCGGCTTGCACACTGAAGACAGAAGCAATGGTTGCTGAAAATTCAGCTTTGCCTTCACAGCAATGAACTACATTGGTTTGAAAATGTATTCTAAAAAAGGAAAACTAAATATAGTAATGTTTCACAACAATACAGTGTTTGGTGATGTATTGTCTACTTTTTTAATAAGAAAAATTGTGACCCCAGTCTTTTGAACCGTAGAGCGTAGGAGCGTAAAAGGCTTTAAAAAGACTTTAAAATGGTGTAATTCCATCGCAGGTGAACCACTTGCGCTGTCTGCATGAGTTTGTGGAGGCCCAGGCTGCTTACTACGCACAGTGTCACAAGCACATGCAGGATCTTCAGAAAGAGTTGAGCAGGTGAGAACTCGAGCTGCTGCAAACTTCAAAACAGCTATCTGTTCTTCCGTCCTAAAGCCATCGTAATCAAATACGACCATATTCTGTTAAATGACTTTAGTCTGGTAACTTTAGTCTATTTTTGCTAGAGAGAGATGTGGTAAAACATGTGAGTAACATATTCCCCTTTATGGCAACTGCTTTTCTAGAAAAGAAAGTCACAAGACTTCTTGAAATCGCCTTTTGAGCTTATGATTTTTTTTTCTGCTTTTTCTTTCCTGTTCTCAGCGCAAACGGAGATACGTGAGTAACTTTTTCCATCACACTAAAAAAAAAAAAAGGAAGAAAGTTTGCCCACTAAATTTAAATGATTGCATTCATGTGACCAGTCTTTCGCCATTTATATCTATTAGTATACATTATGGTTTTGAATCTGTTCCAGGTTTCCTAATGCTTTTGCAGTGAATGCTTCCACGTCAGGAGTGACAGCAGGCCCTTCTCCCCTTTCCACTGACACCCTAACTGGGGCTTCTCCACCTAGTCGCCCCCCAAATCCTTCCAATGCCCTTGAGTCCAGCACGCTGAAGATCGAGGAGGTGAAGCCTCCCGCCACCGGCACTCGCAAGGCCAAAGTGCTGTATGACTATGATGCTGCAGATACAAGTGAACTTTCCCTTCTCGCTGATGAGGTAAGACACGAGGAAGTCTGTTTTCCCTCTTTAACAATAAGCCACAAACTACTCGTAAAGTAGTCAGGCTACAATCAAGCTACTCTTCTGAGGTTACTAATAAAAAGTTGCTAGCTAAAGTGAAACTACTTTCTTATATGGAATAATAAAAATATATATATATATA
>NC_056706.1:1729279-1744279 GCF_018831695.1 Puntigrus tetrazona | reverse complement strand
TTATAATAGTAGTACTTCGTTATCTTATATTATCATCATAGTTATTTGTAGTTGCTGTTGTTATAACTGATAATAATAATAATATTAATAATAATAATACATAATTATTATTATTATACATTGGCTATTAGCATTTATTTTTATTATTATTATTAATAATAATAATAATAACACATTGTATTATTAGTATATACAATACTATTACTACTTATTATTATTATTATTATTATTATTATTATTATTATTATTATTATTAGGCAATGTAAATGAATTATATGGGTGGCTATTATATGCATCGGTAATTCAAATTGCTTTATATAAAAGGAATTAAAATGGCTATAAAATAATCACAATAAATGTTTAATTAAAATTAAAATGACAGTTAAGAATAAAAATGTATATATTAATGTAATATTATTAAATGTTGTTGTTGTTGTATAGTCACTTTACGGTGTGTTATATGCATACTAAAAGCTGAAATCTCTGTTTGTCCTCGAGGTTTCTCATCTTCTGTGGGAGTGGAAGGGTTTTGACGAATGTTGTTGACATCCTGTAAGTACTCTGTCTCTGTCCCTGAGCCTGTCCATCAGACATCACATCATCATCATCATCACAGATCAATATTACTGTGTTTAACTCTCACTCATCAGTCTCCTCGTTATTCATACAGGACATCCACAAAGACCAGCCGATTGCTACGGTATATTCCCGAGACTCCGTGATACAGAATCACGTGTCCCGACACGCATGAGGCGAGGGAGGTGAGACGGACGGCGCTACCTCGAGCCCGGATGCGCGGCCCAGGCCAGGGATTGTAGAAAATGATTTGTGTTTATTGGTCCAGAGTGATCGTGAAGGACTTTGCCGCCTGCTGTAGGAGAGATCTTGAAGGAGGCCATGAAATGGGCCGCTTCTTAAGTCACCAAATCTCATCTCCAGGTCAGTGGAAGCCATGTGATCATGCAATTAAACGTGCATGTACTTAATCTGGAGGTGGTTTATATGGTCATATTGTATGAAAGAGCAAAAAGCAAACTATTATGAAAAACGTTAGAATTAATCTAAAAATGTAGAACTGGAAAAGCATTTTCAGCCTTCTTTGTCATGTGTTGTCTCTGAAATTAATAAAAATGTTTTGTGTTTATAAACTGCCATTGCAGCCTAAGCCACACATTTCTAGTTTATTTTTTTCATTTTTTCATTTTCACATTTTTTTTATTTTATTTTTTTATTTATTTTTATTTTATTTTTTTGTTTTTATTTTAATTTATTTATTTATTTCATATATATTTAATTTAATTTATTTATTTTTTATTTGCTTTATTTTATTTTATTTTTATTTTTATTTACTTATTTTATATATTTAATTTATTTATTTTTTATTTTTTATTTTATTTATTTTATTTAAAAAACCTCCTGATCTTCTGTAGCAGATGTATTTGTGGATAATATTAGCCTCAAAATCGAGTACAGATGCTTACTTCTACCAGAAATATTTTGCCATCTGACTCGTTGGCAAATGCTTGGATGTGAATCGATGCAGTGTTAGCTTGAGTTGAAAACCGGTCTGCGTTGTAGTACTATGTACTTCTAATTTCATGAACGATTAAATGTATGAGTGAGAATATATAATTCAGAAGTTAGGGTCTGTAAGATTTTGTAATGTTTTTAAAAAGACGCCTCTTCTGCTTTAAGGCTGGCGCTTATATGCCTCAAAGTACAGTTAGAAAGTCTAGAAAATAAAATGTGATCCTGCAGCAAAAGCCAAAATACATTGCATGGGTTCTTTTATGCCAAAAGCATTAGTATGTTATGTAAAGATGATTGTGTTCCATTTAAGATATTTTCCTAATGTAAATATATCTAAAACTTCTTTATATTTATCCTTTTTTTTTTTTTGCATCCTCAGATTCCGCCAATATTGTCATCATAACAAACCATACACTAATGGAAAAGATTATTTATCTGATGATATATATATCACTTAAAAAAAAATGACTTTTACTGGCTTTGTGGTCCTAAAGGTCACCAACGCTTTTAGTCTCGCTTTGATCAATTTACTGTGATGCATAACAGTATTTATTTGTGTGTGTGTGTGTGTGTGTCTCAGGAGTATCTGAACAAGCATCAGATCTGGCTGTCAGGTTAGTTCCAGTACACGGGCTTGGTTGATGGCTACTGAGAGCACCCTCAGCTTCATGGGGATACAAATTCGTCAAAGCACTATCAGCTGGGGTGAGACACATACCTACACTCAGATGACACTCTCACACTCAGATACACATGGCATTATCAATACACACACACAAGCTCGCAATAATAGCACACACACACACACTCACTACTCCTGACGCGTAACTGGTGCAGTGTCTTACGGTAGATGGTAAATGAGGTTTTGGGGCTGTGATTACGGTAAGACGCGTTGGCAGTCTTTAGTGAATCAGAATAAAATCATCAGATTTCTTAGTAAAACTACTGATTTATTCCACAAGGCCTAATCAAATCCATCTCCATTTAAAACATGTGCATCATGTAAACACAAGTTATTTATATTAATTTATTTATTTATACATGCTCTTGTTTATGCATACTGTGATGTTATTTTGGACAATTAGGTGTGTAATAATTATAAAGCAAATAAAAATATTAAATTGTATTTTATATTATATATTTTTTGATATTTTATATGATAACATTCTATGAATTTATTTTATCAAGTATATATATATATATATATATATATATATATATATATATATATATATATATATATATATATATATATATATATATATATATTTATATTTATATTTATATATTTATATATTTATATTTATTTATATTTGGTATATTTTAATAACATACTTTTTGTATATTTATGTATACATTGACATTATTTTTTGACAATTATGCATTGTTTTGCTACACACATCTCAATGTCTAAAACATTTATTATTATTATTATTATTTTACCATCCATTTATTTATGCACTGATAAAACTTAAAATAAAATATAATAAATTACATACTTTTAAATTCTAAATTGTAAAAAGTCTTTTTTTGAAAGTGTGTGTGTGTGTGTGTGTGTGTATATATATATATATATATTATTACATTAAATTGAATAATTATATACAATTATTTCTGCTTGTATGTAATTATTATAATGAACTTTAGAGAAAAATTTTATTTACGGCACTGCTTTTAGGATCATTAAGCAGACTGAATTGCTGTGAAGCTGCTTGGAAAACAGTGTGTTTTGGTAAAGAGTTTACAGCTAAATGAGGGGCTTTTCTCAATATACAGCTTAAAACTAACCAGATATTTCAGATGTGATCTCCTGCTAACACGCAGCTGACAATCAGTTATTAGATGTGCTTTATGAATATTTCTTAGCACTGCTGTGCTCATTTGAATTTAGCTCTGTCTTTGTTTTTGGGGCCTTTAAAAATGTGTATTTTTACATGCATTGCGTATTTTGCATATGTCATGTGTAGAGTACATGTTTGTCTGCATTATTTTATCGCTCACTTTATTTGTTCCATCACACCATTGTGTCTCTGCTTAACCGCTGGCTGCTAACTCATCTGTGTGTGCGCTGTGATTGGCTGGCGGCGGATTGTGTGGGTGTGTCCTGTCGTGCTCCTCCTCGCCCCAGGCAGCTTTTCTCAGGTTGGTTCTGTTACTGTCGTCCTCGCTTCTTCCACCGGGCTCTGTCCTGTCACTCATTTGTCACTTCTAAGCCTCTATATGTTGTTATCATGGCAGTGAAGCGGTTAGCTCCTGCTGCTGCTCATAAGAGCTTGTCAGAAAGCCGTCATTTATTAATGTTTTAACTGGTCATTTCCAGGTTACCCAGCTCACGGAGCGCCCCACCTGCGCATGAAGAAGGACTACTCCAACTTCATGGCATCCCTTAACCTGCGTAACCGCTACACTGGAGAGGTGAACGCTTGAGACAGAAGTCTTTGTAATTTTGCATAAAGTCTGATAAAGATTAACTATTAATATTATTATGCATTTTTTTGTGCACTTATGCACCATTGAACTAATGCATTTATTTATTAATTATGCAGTTTGTGCATTTGTGGGATTTATCTATATATTTGTTACGCATTTATTAATGCATTTTATGCTTTTTTTTTTTTTTTTTTTTGGTTGGGTTGGGGTTGTTTATGGATTTTTTGTGCATATATACATTATGCATTTATGCATTTTTCATGCTTTGTTATGCATGCAGGTTTTCATTTTAACAGTTATTTATATGCATTCATTCATAAACGGGACAATTTATGACAGCTTTCTACTTTACATTTTTTTATTACTTTAATGCAATGTAAAGGTTTTCTCATTATACTCAGTAATTGAAATAATTTTTTTTAAATGATTGATATGATATATTATTAATTTCTCATTTTGCATCTAGTGGTTTGTATAATATAGTAGCATTATTTGTGCTTAGTAACGTATGTTAAATATTCACCATTTAAAGGTATTAAAAACTAATTTTTCTTGTTTTTTTGGGTTAAATGATATGCCATTTTGTGAGTTTTCTGTTTGCATCTGTACTGTAAGAGAGTGTGTGTGTGTGTGTGTGTGTGTGTGTGTGTGTGTGTATAAAGGTCGCTGGATGCTGCAGTTTGCTGAAGTGACACACAGCGTAGTCGAACCTCAGCAAACTGATGGTTTCTCAAATGAGTGACGCCTGGACGCCAAAGACTGGACGATTCACGCAGAACATGTTCAAGATGACGGCTCTGCTCATTAGCACTAAAGGTAGCGCCCAGGTAGTGATCATACGGCCGGTTACGCACCGAGATGATGTTTTAGTGACTCCACAGACGCCTCTGTCTCAGACTGGGACCTTCAGCTGCTGCATCACCTCTGCTGGTCTCCTCTGAAGATGTTCACGGAGCAGGGTATGGAGACGGCCATCGCCTGCTGGGAGTGGCTGCTCGCCCGCGCAGAATGGAGCCAAGTCCAGGTAAGGCTCTGAATGCCGGCTTATAACTGCTGTGAGGTCATAAGCGCTTATTGTGCGCGTGTGCAGTTCATGCGTGATGGCGTGGCGCCTGGCAGATGACCGTCGAGCTGAAGATGGGCTTGTTCTCGAGACCGAGCCAGAAGCCACCCTTTAGCTGCTTCTGAAGAGAGTCAGCCTGCCTTCGGCCCACCCAACGCTCACGCCGCACTCGCCTGGATCGAGGTGTGTGTCGCACGCGAGCACGGTTTAGCTGCTCTGTCAGTGAATGGGTGCCGCCAGAGAGAGTCCAAACAGCTGATATAAACATCACAGTAATCTCACCACTCCAGTCCATCAGAAGCAATGTCTTGGGGATGCCAAAACCTGCATCAATCCATCAATGAGACTCTCTTAACTTTTTATTTTCCAGCCAAAAATAATCCATAATACTGCTCCTTCCAGTGGAAAAACCCCATCTTTCATAGTCTCTCACATCATCATTCCAACCGCAGATTTAGTTTTGGACTATTTTGGCTTGTAAATGATGCTTGATCTGTGCAGATTTCTCTCTTGATTCAGACAAACTCTGTGTATATCTTGAGTTGTTTCTTTAAGAGATGGTGTAAACTTTATCTATGCTTTTTTTGTCCTGCAAGTATATCTTTGTATATATATTTTCTATTACGTGGGAAAGTAATATTGGGAAGAGTGGAAAAGAGCAATTTACTCACTGTCGTCCTGTTCAAAAGTATTCACCTCCTTGTTCATAATGCACTCATGTTTTTTTTTGTTGTTTGTTTTTTTGGGGGGTCTGTGTTTAGTTTCTAGTGCAGAGATTCGAAATTGCAAAATACTGCAGTGCGGATCAGGTGGAGATCTTCACCGTGTCCTGCAGAGGGCGCTGTCTCTCTCAGCGCTGGTGGACCTAAAGAGCTGCCTGAACCGCCACGTAGCTGCCATAGGACCCCGATTCAGGTGACGCTTCGAACTAAAAATATCATTGAAACCCATTATAACTGCGATATTTAATCCACTGCGGCAATGTCACACAACGATATCATGCATTTTATGATAATGGGCTTTCATTCTAAATTAATGAAACCTAATAATAAATGAATATTTTTTTGGACATGGACATTTTGTAATCTAAGGGTCTCTGTATAACTTTAGGAATTGACACACGGGAATAAAATGCTTTTGTTTTTTTATTTTCCTTTTATGCATTCCAAATCGAGACTTAACATCGGTTTTTCTTAGCATGAGAAACATAACAAACAGAAAGGTGTGTTACTGGTTAATGCCGTTTCAGCAGATATAATTTAATAGCACTTCTCGTTCATTTTCGAGTGCTTTTTTTTACACCTGTGATGTAGTGAGATAAGAATGATAGCTTTCAATACACACGTTGTTTATTACTACAAAAATGAGTGTTTAATAATTACATTTTCATGCTTGACACATTTCAGAATTATAATAATAGTAATCAATGTTTAGTATTTGGTGGCGTATATAATGTTCTGTGTGTGTGTGTGTGTGTGTGTGTGTTTCAGGCTGCTGACTCTCGGTCTCCACTCTTCTTCATGCCGATGTAGTCACTAACGCCACAATCCGTAACGTCCTGAGAGAGAAAGATCTACTCTACTGCCTTTGATTACTTCAGGTGTGAACCTCAGCACAAAACAGGAGGCGTGTTGAGTTTGTCACGCAGCTGTCTGACTGCATCGTGTGCGTGTGTGTGTGTGTGTGTGTTCAGCGTTGCTCCATCGGTTCCCACGCAGCCGAGAAACGCCTGCGTGAAGACATCAGCATCATGATCAAGTTCTACGGCGTGTCTGCTGTCGGATAAGAAATATCTCACAGCTACTCAGCCTGTCCCTCCAGGTGAACACACTTCAGCTCAAATACTCTTTATATATGTGTACTAATGAGTTTAGTTTGTGGTATGAAGCAGCTCCAGCCGTGTCCTCACTAATCCTTACACTGTTTAGTTTAATTCTGGCTCTGAGCATCAAGGGCTGCAGTGGAAATGTTTTTAACTTATCTTTGGTGTATGATTCATTTAGTATTTCACTTGTCAAATCAAGATCAAATGAATTGATAAGCTATTTTTTTATTTTTATTTTTTTTTAACACGCTTGTCACATGACCAGACCATTTCAAATGAAGCAATTAAATTTCTGATGAAGACGCAAATTACAGATTCTTTTATGCATTCGCATGGTTTTTAATTTTTTAAATATTGTCGTTTGAAAACATGGGATAATCAGCATGTTATTTGTTCACTGCCAATAATGAACACTTTTTTTATTTTATTTTATTTTTTAAGTAATTATGATACTTTTATTGATGTTTTGAACGCGAAGTTAGTATATTAATGTTACTACTAAAATAAATTAATATTTATTTTAATCAGCTTAAATGGTAACATGAATAAATTATCAAATTATTTACTTGTTTTAAAACTGAATCGAGATGCATTTTTAATATATATATCATTACTTATATAATACAATAACTATGTAAATACGTGTAATAAAACAAAATGACTGGATTACATTTTGCAAGAAAATATTATACTGTTATTTATCTCATCTCATTCACTCTTATGATGCTGTCGAGAGCTTTGACGACCCTCATGCTAAACTACCAAGTTTTGTATAAATGAAATAAATGGTTAAAAAAGGCATGTTTGATACAACGTGTTTTTTGAAATTGCCACCAAAGTTCACAAGCAGCAAGTAACATTTCTGCCTGCTGCATGAGCAGCGCTTGATCTCCCGGTTCTTGTTGTGTGTATTGTGGGGTCAGATCCTCAGGACGTGTCGGGTGAACAGTCTGTCTGTGATGGCGGTGGCGGACTCTCGAGCAGTCTGACGCGGCGGTGGGCTCCAGACAGCAGGCCACACAGGGCTGGATCAACACATACCCTCTGTCCAGCGGAGTCTCCACGCTCTCCAAGAAATCAGGTCCCGTTTCTCTTTTATCATGTCATGCATGTCATGCAAGTGCAAAGAGAAAAGGAGGATCTTTAACACTCTTTGTCTTTGTACTAAAATGCACAGTAAATATATCAAAACTTAATTGTTGGTTAGTAATATGCATTGCTAAGGACTTAATTTGGGACAACAGTATTTTATTTGTTTATTTATTCCAGATTTTTAAATATTGTCCTACCTAATACACCAGACATCAATGGAAAAATGATTTAATCAGACGATTAACACCTCGTGACGGGCTTTGTGCTCCAGGGTCATATTTCAGGAGTATACCAGACACATCTGCATGTTCTTTCATGCGAGTTAAAGGTCACTGTGACATACAAGTCAACAGTGATAGTGAAACTTCTGATTGTCAGAACGCTTTAGTTGTGATGGTGGGATTGGTGACTATTTAAAGAATTGAAGCCTCTAGATCAGTGCTCTCTTTGACTTGACATGAAAATATCCAACGGGTTCTTCAAGATATATTTATTTGTGTTTGTATTATTTTGTATTAGAATTATTTGTAGGAAAAATGTATATATTGAAAAATATCCCAGTTTAATTCCAAAGTGTAAAGTGATTCCAGTGTATTTTCGTGTTTTTATTTATTTAATAACAAATAAATAAATAAAATATATATATATATATATATATATATATATATATATTATTTATTTATTTATTTATTTATTTATTTATTTTATTTTTAAATAATGTATGTGTATAGGTGTATGTGTAAATAAAAAAATAAAAATATATAAATAAAATATTAATATTGAAATATTTATATTTGAAATTAACCCATTTTAATTGTGATTCCAGTGTATTTTCAGGTTTTTATTTACTTAAAAAATTATTAAAAATTAAGTTTTTCTTCATCACTTTCAGGTTTGTCAAAGAAGACGAACAGAGGAACTCAGCTGCACAACATACTTCATGAAGCGCAGGACGCTGCTGCTGGCCCTGCTGGTGAGATTACAGTAAGCTCTTTCAGATGAATGAAGTGTTTTACCGAGCTGAATTCGTGGCTGTGTGTTGTTAGGCGAGCGAGGTGGAGCGCCTGACCACGTGGTACAATCCTCTGGGCAGCCAGGAGCTGCAGATCTCCAGCGAGCAGTCTGTGGAGACCAGCATCACTAACTGGAGGTCCAAGTACATCAGCCTGACCGAGAAGCAGTGGAAGGACAACGTCAATCTAGCGTGGAGCATCTCTCCGCACTTCGCCTACAGCTACCGGGCCAGGTGAGACACTCCACTTTTGTGTTGCGCTCAGAATGCGCTATTGTTTTGAAAGGAACGAATACTTATGTAATAAGTGTCACAAAAGATATGCATCTCAAATAAGTTTTTTTTTATTTGCTATTTAACAGAGAATCCTGATAATTAAAATGCATAAAAATATTCAGCAGCACATCAGTTTTCAACAAAACTAATAATCAGAAATGTTTCTTGAGCAGTGAATCAGAATGATCTCTGAAAGGATCTTGTGACTCAAAATGGATCTATCACAGAAATAAATTATATTTTAACAGATGTTGACATAAACCATATTACTGTATGTTTGATATTTATAAATGCAGCCTTGGTGAGTAGAAGAGACTTAATACCTTAAACCCTCTCTCAACCTGATGAGTTTGCAAACAATGCATGAAATACACACTGTGTCACAGGTTCAAGAACACAGAGGCCATTTTCTCAGAAGTGACCCGGCTGGTTCGTCTGGACCCTGGGCTCTGGCTCGCGTCAGTGACGTTCCTGAGGCTGTGTGAGGGTGAGCGCCAAGCGGTCAAATCAGAAACATTCTTCCTCAGAAATCTTCATGAATCATAAAAAGACATCATCTGGAAAATATTCATAAAATATTATGTTGCATTTTTTGTTTTTTTTTGCACACTTTAGTAATTGTACTGTTATATTTATTTAAACTTATTTTATTTGTTTTAACCTATTTAAACAAAAACCATTTAAAAAATGTAAGAAATTGCTTAAAATAATTAAATAAATTGTACATTTATTATGCAATTTAATAAATATTTAGTAATTGATAATAACTAAGTAATTTATTAAATAATAAAAATATATTTTTATTTATATTAATCTGAATTAATCAATTTCGCTTTTTTTTCAGTTTAATTATTCATATAGAAATATAATAATTGCATACATTAAAAAACAACCAAAAAGCTAATGTAATGTTTTAATGTCATGCATGCATTAAGAAAGCCTTCCTGACTGTAAATGTGTTTTCTGCTGTAGTTTCTGGTGACGTGGCACACGATCGACGCTGATTCTCCGGAGCTGAGTCATATCTTGTGCTGGGCTCCGCTGATCCTCCCACAGGACTCTCGTACTTCTCCAGCATGTATCCTCCGTGATCCGCTGACCGCTCAGTACGCCATCAAAGTCCTGCGCTCCCTTCCTCCCAGTACGCATTACGCTCTCCTGTTATCATACCTGGGAGCAGTTTGAGCGCTTTTGTTCATGCATATGTCTCTCTGCACTTTCCACAGGATGCTATTCTGTTTTACATTCCACAAATTGTTCAGGCCCTCCGTTATGATAAGGTATAGTGTGTGTGTGTGTGTGAAGTTTTAAGTAATAGTCATATAATGGCAAAATGATCAGATTTAGGGTAAAAGGTCAAGTTGCATGCATGGTTTGAATGTTTTTAGCTAGTATTATTTTTCTCGGCTCTGTCAGGTGGGTGCACTAATGCTGCTGTTGTGTAATGTTGTGTAGATGGGGTACGTGAGAGAGTACATCCTCTGGGCAGCACAGAAATCTCAGCTTCTGGCACATCAGTTCATCTGGAACATGAAGACCAACATCTACACAGATGAGGAGGGACACCAGAAAGACTGTGAATACAGCTTCTCTTCACCATCACCAGCTTTAAAGCCCGCTTGCACCAAGAAGCTTCCTCACAAACGAATAATAACGTTCTGAGTATTCTGCATTTAGTTTTTTGCATTTGTCCGCCACTTTAAATGTTTGGGTTCTTCAGAGTTGGCAGGAAATGGAAACTCACGTATGCATTTTAAATGCGTGTCTTACTGTGAACCGTTCATCCATTCATTTGTAAAATTGTCATAACCAGGTCTTTCATTGAAAATGCCCACCTAGGAATATTTTGATATTAGATATTTTAATATTCTATTGATTTAATAATGTGAAAGAGTTGTTGTAATATTTACATTTTTGATTTTTATTTTCATTTTAATTGTAGCTGTTCATTTTAATACTAATTGTGTAAATTTAAAAGTAATTTTGTTTGTAATTTTTTTTTGTTTTATGCCTAATGTTTTTTATTCATTTTTATTTTATTTTTAGGACATTTTAGCACATTAAAAATGTTGCTTTGGCAACTAACTGAAATAAAATGTGTTACTTATTATTATTATTATTATTATTATTATTATTATTATTTACACTTTTCAATAATTACAAATGGATATGCATCCCAATATTTCCATTTTTTGTTTTCTTAATGTATTCTGTCAGTGTTTTCATTGTTCATAAGCTGGAAGAAATGAATTCAGAAAAGTATTCCAGTTCCATTGTTGTTTTTGTATTAGTTGTGGAGTCTGCTGTTATTAAAGTTAGTTTTATTGTTAAAAGTCGCCCATGTTTGGTGTGTATTGTGTGTTTCGCAGCTGATATCGGGGATCTTCTGGAGCAGCTGGTTGAGGAGATCATCGGTTCTCTCTCAGGTCCAGCTAAAGACTTCTACCAGCGCGAGTTTGACTTCTTCAACAAGATCACCAACGTCTCAGCCATTATAAAGTACTGGGAACGTCTCACCTCCTGCACTTCCTGTTTCCGCTCGAGATGATTCACCACCACGTTTTACGCTTGAAGCTGAGATCTGTGTGTTTCTCGTGTTTCAGGCCGATTCCTAAAGGAGACGAGCGGAAGAGAGCGTGTCTGAGAGCTCTGTCTGATATCAAAGTCCAGCCAGGTCTGAAGATCTCTTCACAATGGGATCGGTGACTGATACTGCAGCTTCGTTTAATGATTTGAGTTGCATTTGTTGTGTTTCTCAGGCTGTTATCTGCCCAGTAACCCTGAAGCTATAGTGCTGACATCGATTATAAATCAGGAACACCAATGCAGAGGTTGGATCAGCTCTCTTACAGCATCATGTGTGTGTTTGATGCACAATAAAAACACTCATCTGTGTGTGTTTTCCTCTCAGCGCTGCCAAAGCACCGTATCTGGCCAAATTCAAGGTGAAACGCTGTGGAGTGAGTGAACTGGAGAAAGAGGGTATGTGAAATAACTTTGACATATTTCTGTAAAAAAAAAAAAATATATATATATATATATATATATATATATATATATATATATATATATATATATATATATTTATTTTTATATTTTAGATAATCTTGGAATCGCAAGGATAGTCTTGCAAATAAATTCTTGCAATGTTTTGTTACCAGTGTGAAATTAAACGAATACAAAAAAAGATAATAGCAACATTTTATCTACTTTCTCGCAATTCAGGCTTCTACACAGGTTTATGCATTTGAAATGAAAGAATTATGAGTAAAAAAAAAAATTAAAACAACCCATACAAAACAGATAAATAAATGAAAGAACAAAATGGAATAAACGTGTTTTAATATGCAAATTAATCATAGAACGAAAACGCCATGCATTAATAAAATTGCATTAATCTCATGGAATCTTTTTGTAGTGAACGTTGTGTGCTTTTTAAAATGTGCAATATTTGTACTTGCATGCTGCTGCTTAATAAGTGCAATATTTTTTTTAGATGCTGCTAAATGATGTGCATTGTTGCATGTTTAGTTGGTGCAGGATTTATGAGCATTCATATGTACTTAGAGTTGAATGATTCAAACTGAAGGTGTGTGTGTTGTGTGTTTGTAGGCTTGCTGTGTCGCTCGGACTCGCTGGATGAGGCTCAGAGCGGAGAAGAAGCACAGAAGATCTGCTGGCAGGCGGCCATCTTTAAAGTCGGAGACGACTGCAGACAGGTATCAGATGCACGTCTTCGCATTAGTGTTTTTTTTTCTGGCCTCTTTCACCTCTATGTTCAAAAACGGGGGATATAATTGAACTGAAAAAGTGTACTACTTTGGGGAAAAAAAATCTCCTCTCTTTAAAAAATCTTTGCTGTTTCTGTTTTATTCTGATTCTCTTTTCAAGGATATGTTGGCGTTGCAGATCATCGGTCTGTTTAAGAATATTTTTCAGCTGGTGGGACTCGACCTGTTTGTTTTTCCATATAGAGTAGTAGCTACTGCACCAGGGGTGAGCTATTTTATTAACTATTATGTTTTTTTAACTCAACAATTTATTTATTATTTAGGATGGATTTGGTCGATCATGGTTGTCCTGATTTAGTCCAAACCTATCCCTCTTCAGACTACAGTGACTGAACTTACATGACTAATAAAAAAGACTTCAGAACCGCCAATGTTTACTGATTGTAAATCTCAACGAAGCAGCACATGATTCATCCATGATTCACCTTGGTGTGCCGCTCCTGATCTGTTGTGTAATAAAGGGACGTTGTTTTCCTCTCAGTGTGGCGTCATCGAGTGCATCCCAGACTGTAAGTCCAGAGATCAGCTCGGACGACAGACAGACTTCGGGATGTACGATTATTTCCGGAACCAGTACGGAGACGAATCTACTCTGGCCTTCCAGAAGGTGAGAAGAGCCATCGGTTCTAAACCAGTGCATTTGGGGGAAATCGTTAATTAAAATGGTTTATAATCATCACACACTATCCCCCGGTTGTACAGACAAGGCTTAAAACCTATTTCTAGACTAAAGGTTGTTTTTAGTGGTTGAGGAGATCCCCATAATTTTAAAGCGCTATGGATCTAGAAAAGCGATATATAAAATGTAAGGAATTATTTTTATTATTTTATTTTATTTTAATTAATTTTATTTTGTTTTTTTATATTTTATTATTTTATTTTTTATATTTTATTTTATTTAATTTTTTTATTATTTTTTTATTTTATTTTATTATTAAATGCAACTTGCACTGTCTGATCTTAAAAGATATCAGTGCTTTTGTTCTGTCTTCAGATGGAGAGCAGTAATGCTTCTCTCTAAGGCACGTTTATAAAAACTACTTAAATGTCTTAAGAAACTCCTGGCTTAGTCTAAGCTCTGTCTATGAAACCGGGCCAGTCTGAAATTATAAGTCTTTGTATTTCCTATTTACATTTTTGTCAGTTTAGCATTTCTTATTTTAATGAATCTATTCATTCAGAAGATCCAAACGTTTTAATTGTGTGTGTTTTAGAACTGGAAAAGTCATGTAAATTAAAAATAGTTATGCTAGTAGGCTGTCCACTAGATGGCCCAAAGTGACTTAAAATGATTACAAACCATACAAATACAAACATTAAAACATTTTGTTTAACAATTAATTTATTACTCATTTTTAAACCAAAAAAAAAAATCTAATCAGAAAGAAATTGAGTCACCAAAAGATGTTGTGATCTTTTTTTTTTTATTTTATTATTTTTTTTTAGCAAAACTAGAGGTAGGGGCATTTAAATATGGGATGTTTTGTACCACATGTTAATTTAAATGTCTGCATTCATGTAAATTTATTGTACAATGCATATATTTTTACCTAAAGTGAAAGAGGGTGTGAAGAATGAAGACCTAGAGAGAGAGACATGTTTTTGGATGTTTTGCTCAGTGTGTCTCTCGTGTGTGTGTGTCTCGTGTGTGTGTGTGTGTGTGTGTCCATCAGGCGAGGTATAACTTCATCCGTAGCATGGCTGCATACAGTCTGCTGCTCTTCCTGCTGCAGATCAAGGACAGACACAACGGAAACATCATGTTGACAGACAGGGACATCTCATCCATATCGGTGAGACGTCTAACAGGAAGCCTCCTGTTCTGAGTTTATCGTGTGTGTTGTCTGTTGAGTGTGTGTGTGTGTGTGTGTGGGTTTCAGATTTCGGCTTCATGTTTGAGAGTTCTCCGGTGGGAATCTTGGCTGGGAGCCGGACATCAAACTGACTGATGAGATGGTGATGATCATGGGCGGAAGATGGA
>NC_056706.1:1724279-1726779 GCF_018831695.1 Puntigrus tetrazona | reverse complement strand
TCTTACTCTCTTAATGCTAAATGGCACTGCTGTCTGTCTGGTGTGTTTGTGCACTTTATACACCTGAAGTGTGTTCGCATGGGTTTCTACACACTGATATCAGCACTTATGAGATGTTTTCTGCACACGCCACACTGTCTGCTGCATGATGGGTTCAATTGCCTTTTTGTGCCATGTTGATTTATATGATATGATTCTTTTTTTTTGTCTTAAACAATTTCCAGATAACCATGTAGTTTGTACACTACAGCAGATGTGTTTATGGACATGAACGGCCTGGACTGCAGACAGATGTCATATTTTAGACGTGACACGCAATGCACAAACTAACAAAAATCAGTATTTGAGTTAATGTATTACGATGTATTTGAGGAGAGGTGCTTGGTGTTTCTTGACAGTGGAATATGTTCATATTTCTGAATCACTGCTTGTTTATTGATCAGTTGATGGTACAGTGTGATTAATCGCTTCATTTTAAGCATCAATTTTCTGCCTCTCGCTCTATTCTATTATTTATTCTCTGTGTAATATTTAATAAATGCCCACAATAGTTGCTCTGTGCACATTTGTCATGCATATTTTTGTATGTGATATTATTACACTTAATGTAAAAACAAGGGATTTCAGTGCATTCAGTGTCAAACTCATTTTAATTCCACAATCGCTTCTTTTAATCAGTCAATGTGACAGATCTCAGAATTCAACACATTAGGTTCTAAGTAGGTTCTCTGTTGTTTTAATCACCAGATTTTTTGACATTCATTACAAATATAATGCAGCTTTCCTTTCCTGCTTTTGTTTACCTTTTCATTTTTTATGGTTTAAATGAATAGAAGGCATTAAATTAAACTGGAAGCAATTAATTAAATAATTTGTATATTAACCTCTGTCTAATATATTACAAAGTAAACAAAAGAGAAGCGTATTCTGTATCTTTGATGGGGGGAAAAAGAGCCTTGAGAATAGTGTAGCCTGTTTCCTGTAAATGTTTGCCATTCAAATGAATAAATAAATAGTTTATCAGAGCGTGCAGCTGCAGGTTCGACACCGCGTTTCGATCATAAAACCCCTTTAATGGCAGCTGATGTTATCATAAATAGTAGAGCTGACATAATGTTTTGTCTTTGCTTTGAATATTACTAAGAATTATGCATTATACCAAGAAGCATTTCGCTTGATTTATGGAAAAGATGCTAAAGAGACAAAAATATGAGAAAAAATGCAGCGGTAAAAATGAAACTTTTTTGGTTGCAGCTTCTTGTTTGTATTTTTACTTTTTTTTTTCTCTTGTACATGCAATTCAGCCGACTATCCTTTCAGACACCAAGCTCAATTAAACTGGAAGATAGCGCACACATGAAAAGTTGTTTGCATGAAGGGAAGTAGTTCCACCTGTGTCTATAGCAGTCACTCTTCTGATTCTGAACTCTTTTATTGTTTATTGTCATCATTCGATTCATTAAGTGATTGTTTGAATTGTTTATTCACAGAGAGGCATGCACTCTTTACTTCGTGCAATGTAAAAAATCTATTTTTTTTCATCTGTTTTAGTTTAAGGCATGCTTCGTCACGCAAATGACAGGAACTGCACTTCACCACAAGAATGGAACGAGAAGGAAGTGAAACTAAAGCTTCTAACGCTATTAGTTCTCACTTTACATCCTTCCTTTCACGCTTTGCTGGTTGTAATGTTAACTTCACAGAAGCACAACTTTTATCCCGTGTTTTGTTTTACTTTACACAACGCGAGCAGGAAGTGAATCATATCAAAATGGTTTATTATTAATATACGTTAATGATAAGAATACAGCGAGCGATTTTATGATGTCCCTTTGCCTCGCAGGACTTTCCAGGCCAAAGTGATGGAGATGTCACATGAACACATTCTGTTTAACTTTATAAACGGTCCTTGAAATACAATAAAAAGAGCCCCAATCTCACAACCGTCCACTATTACGCTGAAGAGATTTCTAGCTGAAGTTTTTATTTTTGTTGATCTCTTTTAGTAAACCAAAACGCTTCATTTAAAAGCAACATGAATTATTTTCCAGCATGGCGCTATCAGCCTCCCTTCAGACGGCACGCATTGAAGTATGTTCTGTACATTGTCAGCTATTTTTTATATTGTATAAAGACATTCCCAGTCATTATTTAAATGTTTTATATTACCTTTAGATTTTTCAGTAACTCCTGCTCGAAGCGTCTGTAACATTAGGAAAACATTTACAAAAGAAATTTTCCTGATGAACACGCCAAATCACCCACAAAACAAAGTTGGTGAACGTAGCCTTATGTAAGTTACGTGTCATATCTCGTGAGGTGTCAAAATTCACTCAGTATAGAAAGTTTGAGTATACTGAAAAGAGTTAGGCCTATTTCTGATGAATAGCAAACAGCACTGAAATCCAGTAAATCGGCTCATTATAATAACTTGATATGTGGTATGATATTTGGTATCAATGGAATTACGGTTTTAAATTTAGGGGTTTAACAACATGAA